>NW_022726558.1:201153-216864 GCF_011630105.1 Anneissia japonica
TGAAAATCAGGGTCTTCTACAAATAGACACAAACTACAGAATTATACCATCAGAGGTAAAATCATAAAAAAAAAACATAAAAATTAAATTAAAATATTAAATTATTAGTAGCTTTTCTTCAACACTATATTTAAAAAGCTTAAATGAATGTTACATATCAATGAAAATGAAATCAATATTAATAATGTGTTGAATGATATTGAAGTGCTAATTCAAAATAATGAAGATATAATATAATCAAGTCTAAATTCAATAGCTTATTTATTAATTTTGCAAAAATAAGACAAGGTAAAAACATATACAAAGATTGGTTTGACAGAGAATGTAGAAATAAAAGGAAAGAAGTTTATAAAGATTTAAACACGACTTCTTGATCTGAATCAATCTTTGTTATATCTAAATCTTTAAATGAAAAAAATTAATTCATTAACAGTAGATAACGGAAAACATTTTGGAATTTGTTCAAGAAAAAGAAAAATCCAAAGCAATGGCATACCTGGTAGTGACTGGATAGATTAATTTTCAAATTTGATAATATCTATGGGTAATTTATCACCTGACATTTATTTTAAAATTGTTGATATCAAACTAAAATCTATTCTTGTCTATTGGAGTGAGGTCTGGTGATGACATTTATAAAAATTCATGTTAGATTTTTCCAGAAATTCAGAGAGTACAATGATTAGAGACGAACTGCGCTGACATAAAATTAGATGTTAAAGATTGACAAGAATGATCCAATATTGGTTGAGAATTATAAAAAACAGATAAGATTTATCAAAAGTGACAGTTACACAGGCCCGTAGCAGGCAGGGGCTATGGGGTTATGATGAACTGCCCAAAAAAAAAAAGGTCCGCATTTAAAAATGAAAAATTGATATTCGTAGACATATTTACAATGTTCTCCAGAGTATCGGAGATACTACAAGCCAAAGCGTCCACTTTCCACTGAAACGAAACTCCCACAAATTAAGTCACGCTACGGGCCTGTTACTCTCTTTTGTTTTATTATGGATAATGGGAAGTCTGGATGAACCAAGGGGTGGATGATGAAACAGCTTTCATTTATAATTTTAATAAAACGATGCCATAGACATAGATGAGCAAAATTGGTTTAGCAGTATAAATAACTCAAATAAAACAATACGCTAGATTCAGACACACTTTTGGAACTGAATCTTACCTCTCAATGAATATAAAACCGTATTTTAAATAGTTAATGACTTCTTTTCGTACATCAAATCATAGTCTTGAAATTGAAAAGAGGCGTAAAAATAGTGTTGATTATAAAAATAGACTTATTGTCATGATGGTAGCATCGAAGATGAGATTCAATTTCTATTGTTCTGCAAGTTATATACTGACTTAAGAAAAACATATCTTCCATCATTTCATTTTAACTTTCTAAATAGTGAAAAATTGTTATCAAATTATGTCCTCGGAAAAGTATGTTTATTTATTTACCATGCATTTAAGAGAAAAGAAAACAAGGAAACAAGTGACTGGTTTGGCTTGTCTTTGTCGCAGCATGCTAATTTAATTTGTAATATTTTTGTTTTATTATATTCAGCTTAAGTTAACAGACACAGATCAATTTGAATAAATTTATATCTTATTACCAGTAAGTAAAAATTTATTATAAAATCTAATTGTTTAAATTATAATTTACAATTTTGACAAACACAAACCAAACCAGTCACTTGTCGCAAATCCTATTTCAGAGATAATGACCAAAATATCCTTCGATTTTTGCGACGAGTGACTGGTTTGGCTTGTTTTTGTCACAATTCATAATTCTAAATAAATTTAATAAGGTGTTTGAAATATAATTTATGAATTTGTAATATCTATAATATTGTTTTAAACAGTTCGGTTGCCAGCAAAATTTACAGTTATTGTAAATTATTGATGCCTCTGAACTGCAAGAAGGTCATGGAAGAATGCTTCGTCAGCTTGTTTTAGCTTCTTCACTTTACAGCTGCAGAGACCTAGCTCCATCTGATGCTGCACACACATAGAATGTAGCCTTTCCACTGTAGTTGGCCTATAAGAAAAAGCTCCTTAGTTAACAGCTAATTTTATAAAAACAGAATTTGCCTCCTGATTAAAATTAATAACAAGTGCAAATTGTTAATTCTAATCACAATCGGTTTTAAAAATTGCTAAAATCTTTTACAATCAATAAATAAAAAAAAATAAAAAAACAATAATTCAGATAAAAATGTGCTACTTGTACCTGTAATATGTATAAATTGTATTTTGATTTATTTTGACAATGTATATTCTTGATGTTTTAAAGTTTTGTTGTTTTTTTTTGCATGAGAAGGCAAAAAGAAATTGAGTTTTCTTTTTTAAAAAAACATGGTTTTATTAATGAATTCTGAAAAAGAAAAAATATTAAAGTTACCTGTACATGTTGAACTGTACTTTCAACTGCATCCTTCTTCAGCAGGGTGACGGTGCAGCCTCCAAACCCACCTCCGGTCATCCTTGAACCGTAAACACCTTCGCATGACATTGCTAATTCTACTAACTCATCAAGCTCTATACTACTCACCTCAAAATCTATGCTAAAATTCAAGAATAAAAAGACACTTAAGAGGTTAAAATTATGTTTTGATATACAACAATAATTATCTTTTAATTATTTGTACATATCATTTTTGATTAATTATTGTCTTTACCCCATATTTTGACCCTTGACAACTCAAAAAATTGTATGCAACAAATTGTTCCCATAGTTATTTATGCTGGTAGTCAGAGGTCAGGGTCTCCATCAGATAGTATGAGCATGGGATGTGGGACATGTGCATTATGGTTGCTGAACGTAAACTGTAAAGAAACAATGATTTCTTACCACAAGGAATTGTGACTTTGTACCATTAATTTGCCAAATGTTGAGAAATCAGATCGAGCAAGTGCATCTGCTGCATCTGTCGTTCTTGCGATCTCACTGATCACATGTCTTGCACGCCTAAACGTCTCATCATCCAGCTTATTCTGATGGCCTAGAATTGAAAAGTTTTAATAATGCAGCTTAGCAGTCGGGCATTACTATGAAGGTCGCTTCCTGCACTAATCTAGATTTTTTTTTTTGTCTTTACTTTTTTTTACTTTACTTCTCATATACAAGATACACAGAACATAAAATGTTACACAGGATGTGTTTTAAATGTTACATAAATTTCCCATAAAATCCCTGTCATTATACTGTCAGTATAATTGTTGCATTCTTGTAAGAAGTCAGTATAATTGTTACTCAGGCAGTCTTTCATATGCTGTAGACCTAGATCGTAAATATGTAAATAAATACAGAAATCTGTGATTGAAAATAAAATAACACCACAGCTGGCGAAAGTACGATGTAGGTTGAAACTGCCGACTCAACCATATCCAGATACATTTATAATCAGACTTGGGAGGTACTGGGGATTTCCTGCTCCAGAACAAGATTTCCATTCGTAGAAGCCTTTGTGAAGAAAGCCTACCTTGAGTGGCCAATAGCCAAGACCAGCTATGAACTTTGGCTTGAATATAGCATGGTGGGAGAATGAATTGTTATTATATCTACAATTACATAACATATATTTGTTATGCATAGAATACTTGAAAACATGACTGTGGTTGTTTCTCCTCAGTACTGCCTGATTATAAGTCAAAACACGTTATCTTTTCATTGCGGATTTTTTGGGCTCAGTACGGACTCTAAATGTATGCATTTTCTTTTAGTTTTAAGGCGTATGCGGATTTTATAAGTCCGCAATGACGATATGACGTGTTTCAACAGGAAATTTACAGATACCTACATGTAAAATCAAAGATACATCCACTTTCAGAAGATATGAATTGGAAAAAGACTGTGATCTTGGAAAGAACATCTCTGGAATCACTTGTAAAGCTCTGACAAAATTGTGTTATGTGCCCATATATGGGCAAGATGATGTCATACTACACTTGTTTGTCACATAAAATTTGATAGTTTGGACAGAGCGTTAGTATGAAATGTACAGTGCTGTCTTACTTTGAAGTTCGTCCATTGTTGCATCACGAAGGCTATTCTTCCCAAGTACTTTGGCTGCTTTATAACACTGCTTGCGTCGTAATGGGTATTCACTTCCAGTGAGCTTGTGCTTAACATTTGAATTTGTTACTAGTACAACAATATTTGGGTCTGTAAGGCCCACCAACTTGGATTCCATTGATCTAAAACGTAAAAAACCATTAGTGAATACTTGTATAGTTTAAGACATACCACCAGTCACCTTATAAAGCCCTGTCCAGACTATCAAATTTCATTTGACAAAAACATATTACATGCTCAATTATATCCACATGACATCACATGACCATGTATGGACACATCATGACTATGTATGGGCATACAACAAATTTGATAGTGTGGACAAGGCTTAAAAACGAAATGTGAGCATAAACATTTCTCAGTATTTTGATTATTTAGTCCTAATGGACACATAAATAATACTGTACTGTTCTTAAGTTCTTCGTGCACAATCTGCTGACAGACAATTCAAGAATGTTTATTTTCAATCAGTCTCATTGTAGTTGTTAAGTTACTTTTTATTCTTTGAAATAAGCAATTCAATACTTTAATAAAAGGGTAGGTATAAAAATGGATCGGAATTTTTCATTTAACACAAAAGGCTGTAACCAAACCTTGATATTTCCAGAAAAATACACTGTTCTTCTACTGGTTTATGCTTAGTTTGAATATTACTAGTACTTTTTACTTTGGTTTTCTTGCCAAAGTAATTGGAATACAGGTCGCACACATGGGGTTGTTGCGGGTGGCAAAAAAAAATTGCTGTCATGCTTCACTTGCCCATCTGTGTTATAATATAATTATTAAGGAGTTTTCTAAATTTAAAGACAGTATAGTCACTAACAAACTTCATTTTAAAATTTAAAAAAAATAAATACATGACGAAATTCATCCTCTTAGAAGATAATGTCACTGGTGGGTTGCATACCTCAACACTTCAGAAAAACTAGGATTACAATTACAGTAATCACAACATGGAAAACTGATGCTGTAACCAATAGAATACGATAGGATTTGAGGCTTTTAATTGCAGCATGCCAACCTAGTGGTTACCGGCTCTGTTCATTTCCTCAGATTAATAGAAGAGGTGCGGCATTGCTGTTATGGCACGGTTTGCAACAAACTGTCGTAGAATCGACCAGTTTAGATCATTTGAAGACAATGATACGCTTCTTATCATTTTCAGGCCACAACCCCCCACCCCCAAGTCCAAACATGCAGTTTTTTACCAAACAATACTCATTCCCCTGAATGCTTACATGCTTCAGCTTTCAGATATCCTCAGATCATACTGAGCTCATCAATGTTCCTACCCATAAACACCAGCATACTCTTGATTACTAATAATCCTGATCTTATAACAAGTACACCTGTTTATGCATATCCGTTGTCGGATCACTACTTTCTTCATGCCTACAAACCACTTTCCCGAAAGAAAGTCATCTCTTATAGAAAATATGAAAGGGTTGATTTCAAATACCTTCAAAGTCAAATTACAAGTAAGAGTTTTAATTTATTGAATAATGAGGATGTTATTGATATTGTCAAGTCCTTGGGAAGTAAAACCTGCTACTTGTTCCTTTTCCCACTAAGATTTTAGTGGGTCTGCCCACTACCATGATCAGTCTCTTTCTGTCTTTGGTATCCCGTATTTTTAAAGAAACCTCAGCTTGACCCCAAAGAATATTCTAATTTTCGACCTATAACCTGCATTCCATTTATTTCCAAAATATTCAAGAAGGTTGAGGAACTAGTCAAGCATCTTGATGACAATGGTCTGAAGGACCAATTCCAGTGAGCATACAGAAAGTTTTTTAGTACAGAAACTGCCAAATTGAAAGTCCACGATGACATTATGCATGCTCTTGATTCAGGAGAATGTGTTTTATTGGTATATTTAGACATGTGACATTGATCATACCACTCTCCTTGATTGCTTAATAGTTGATATTTGTATCTCTGGTTTAGTGTTCAACTAGTTTCACTTGTATTTAATATCACAATGCCAACGTATTAAAATTCAATTATTTGTTTCTGATCCTGCTTTCTTGGAATGTGGCGTCCCACAGGGATCAATTCTGGGTCCTGTGCTCTTCACAATTTACATCTGCCCCCTCAGTAACATAACCACCAAGCATTTATGCCGTTGTCATGTTTACGGTGTAACCACATACTTCGGTTTGGGCGCTACCTTGGTGTTTATTGTCTTTTTTCTTGCTTCTTATTCTAACCTTTTTCATTGTCTTTTTACCTACAGTACTATCGAGCGCATAGAGACCTCGTATATTTGCACTATATAAATCCATTTATTATTATTATTTCCTGAGTTTCATATGCAAATACTTTTAATCTATACCACTACATATATATGATAAGTAATTTGTTTTCCCTATTGTTAAAAAAAATAGTAAAAAACGGAATTAAATTTGAGTATGTCAAAAATTTATTTTATTCTTTTAATGATATAGTGTATTTTCCTAGAGAAATTATTTGCATACGACACTCGAATACTGAGTTATGAATGTTTAAATAATTGTAGCATGCAATCAGCCTCATACCCTGGCCTCATACACTATTCAACAGTTTGAATCTTTTTTACCATCTTTTTTCCGGGGTAAACAAAAAACTGAAACATTTTAAATCATATATTGTTGTAGATTAAACTTTCAAGACCATTTTTAAGCAAAAAATGCGACAATCCATTCTGGAGGTAACGAACTGAACCGATGTCTGGGTGGTAGCTGTCAATCATATTTCTGTTGGTCAATATCGTAAATTTTCCAATCTTTTATCAAAAAAAGTTTTTGAATTTAAAAAAAATCATACTGTGGTATAGAACAATATGATTTAAAGTTAAAGAACATTTCCCAGAAAAAATTTGTATATGACACCCGCTTTAGGAGTTATAAATTTTTAAATAACATGTCAGAAAATCAGCTTCACATAATTATTATCTTGCCTCTGTTCGTTACGGACAGCTGAACTCGACTGTTTTCACATCACACATAAGATGCCACATTTAGAATGGAATAAGCAATCAATGGTTATTTACTTACTGATGATTAAAACCAAAAGGTCCACTGATTAATCTCAGATAAGATAGTATAATACATACTCCAAGTATCGAAATGCACGCCATCGTGTCCGGATTCAATACTTCGACATTAATTATGTCATCATCAGGAATCAATACTGGCGATTACAAATGTAGGAATAGGTTTAGGAGAGTATTAACTGTTTTGGAGAGTCTTTGCATAGTGAATTTGTTTGCTTTCTGACAATCCGCCAGAATAGTGCTAGGTTTGTGATGTTTGTAACTACTGTATCTGGAAAATAAATATATGAAATGAAATAACTGTTGTAGCCTAGTTTGTAGGCTCATCACCTCTGTGTACTGGCAAGCAAACACCTTACTCACACAGTGAGTGAGCCTGGCCTACATGTAGACTTTGATTTGATTAGCATACTCTCTGTACAAACTATGACCTTTGCGAGCTGCCGGCGACGGGTAATAAATTAAAGGTTTAGCACATGGAAGCTGCTTCTAGTGACAGGGGTTTGGATGATCGATTACCCGACTTGGTCCGGTGCCACAACCGAAACCTCAAAGAGTATTAATTCGGCATGTAATAAATAAAATAATTTAAACATAGCTTACCTACAGTCTATAAGCAATGCATGATCTTTTTTCCCCATTACAGATATGAATTGGTCCATAATACCACAAGGCATCTTGGGAAAGTCATTTTCTGCCTTTTGACAAGCTAGTGCCTTCTCTTTCAGACTTACTGTCTTACCACTTTTGTCTAATTGTTCCAGGAATGTGTAAGTGGCAACTTCAAGTGAAGCAGAGCTGGAAACGCCGCCCCCTAGTGGTACTGTTGTACCAATCAGCGCATTGAATGATGACACCTTGCCTAGGTATAAGATACAAATATTAAATTTATGGCACACTATGATTTCAACAGCAGGACTGGGGTACGAATAAATTTAAAGAACTTAAATACGTCATACGTCACCCCACACCACCTTCACTCATTAGTGGAATGACTGAAGAGCATTTTGCAAGTTAGCCTAAATCCACAACTGTCTTATTACTAACACTGATAAAGAGAATTGCATTGAGCTGTACACTATGAGCTGAATGCAGGACTGGGGTCCAAATAAATTTAAAGAACTTAAATACGTCATCCCACACCATCCCTACTCATTAATGCAATGACTGAGGAGGATTTTTCAATAAAACTGTCACATTAGAATTAAATCTCGTGTATTTTTTTTACCAAACAACATTTAATCAATCAAGCATAATAGTGAATTCGTTAATGATATTCAAAATCATACAGGTGCAACTTTCGTTTGTATACAATAGATTTCCCAGAGGAATTAGGACACACCTATTCATTATTTGTTTTGTTGTACACTGTACGGGGAAAGTGAAGTACTTATCGCAGGGCGCAGGTTGTGAATGCATGTATAAGCCTGAGTAGTTAATTTGGAGCTGGTAGTAACTGTGATTGAAGTACAGTATTGCTGTTTTCAAGTCATGATTTGTTCAAGATTGCAGCTGATGGATTTGGTATAGGTCGATTGAATTCATACTAAAGTGAACATGGAACATTGAACAGAAATGACTTCTGGATGGTAGAAGTAACCTTTAACTTGTGTTTTCTGCTCCTTATATTATTTTTGGAGCATTGTTTTTAATATATGAAATAGTTTGCATGAGATACTATTGATTCCATGCATGAAATAGTTTGCATGATATTCATATTTCTATAACTTATATTATGAAATGATGTGCATGAGATACTAATTCCATAAATGAAGTAGTTGCATGATATTCATATTTCTTGATATTAATTATAAATCAAATAATTTACATGAGATTAATTGATTCCATTATGTATTATATTTATGAATGACATAATATGCCATTTTTTACGACATTATATGACATTTTTTTTCATTTTTCATTTATTTATTTTTTTTAATTTTAAATTTTTTTTTCAATTTATTTTTTATATTTTTACTGAACAGTCTCTACTAGTCAAATGCACCAATTAGTTTTTTGAATGGAAATAGAATTCAGACCTAGCTCTAGTGTGGTGTTTGTGAATAGAAAGATTAGAAATAAACATAGAGATGTTTAGGCAAATGAAAATTAATATATGAATATGAAAACAGATTGTTGAAGTGTGTTTATAGAAAATATTGAAGACGAAGGAATTCATGGTGGGGCAAAAGTCAATTCAGCTAATAGTCAACATGAGGTTGATCTAGACTAAATGGGATGGCAGGGTTCTATGATGATATGCCATGTGGATAAGTTATATATTAATAAAATTATTAATTTGTTTATTGATTTTTCTGATCTTTATGTACTGTATACAGGCAAATTAGGTATACTGTATTATATATATTTCAGGTCACTATAGTTTCATTAAAAGAAATTTATACGGCCTGTATTCACAATTTAATGACAAATTTTCACTTCTATTTTAGGAATTTGAGGGTATAATCAGCCTATACACTTATTACTGCGAAGCAGCCAATTCATATTCTTGACAGCAATTTGACCTCTGAAAAGTCATTGTTTGTCAAAAAACAAGGGCCTAAGACGACGGAAAAGCGGAGTTTCCTTCTTTCGTTCTGCCGGGTAAAATCAATTACTTTAGGCGACGTTTAACCTACATGTACCAACGTCCGCATGTAGCGACGCTCGAGTATTACTATTCAGCGTTTTTACTATATTTCTAGGTTTCCTATTTCTATGTTTAATCGGCCCATGTCTCAGCCACAATATTTTGAGGCCAATATTATTTACGAACCCAGTTAAACTTATTTACTACCCTATTTCAGCGTGCTAATTATTACATTTAGGAGACGCTTGTTGTAGACTGGCATACACGGTACCAACGCTCATTTTTACTATGTTTCTACGTCAGCTCGTCGGTGTTCTAATATAGACAATGGGTCGTGTCTAATATTATTTGTTATATTTTTATTATTCATTATTTTCACTTGACTCGCATAAATAATTTTGTTCGAAGAACATTTATATGCAGTTGTACTTTGCAGCACTTCACTTGCAATTTGCAATTTCTAGTATCTTTTATAAACATTTTTTATGATGCGCAAGATAATGCAATATAGGCATGAGACATACAACGTGGATGCTCAGCATGCGTGAGAGTTGGCATGTGTACTCTTTGTTAATGTTTGTTTCGTTTCGTATACCTTTGTAGTTTTGGACAACACCTTTAACATAGTTTGACCATGCAGGCTTCCCTGGCTGGAGGGGTCTGTCACCTGTTGGAAGAGCAAATTCAACTACCTTTGGCTCATCTACACCTTCAGCTGTTGTTACCACTTTACACACCCCACTGTCTGTTCTACAACCAACAAGCACAGTAACCATTGATAATGCCTGAAATTGAAGAGCAACTTTACAAATAGTTTTTAAAAAGAAGTTGATGTTTTGCAACAACTCATAACAACGCAAGGGATCATCATCAGCACTTGTGAACACCCATGCACAGTACTGTATTTAATGTATATATTTTTTCTTTTTGTAGCAACATTGGCTGGAAATCACCTTGTTTTTTACGGCCCGACACCAATCATATGTAAAAAGTCATCATTAAAATTGAGAATAAGTGTTTTTGGAAGGTCACTGGAAACATCAAATTTTGGGTGCGGCTCTCGATGTTAAATCAAAAGTTCACTTCGGCCCTCCGACCAATTTTTATGCCCACCCCTGGTCTAGGGCTAAGGCAACCTCTTGGCCTAGTCTACGTTATCCGATCATTTCGGTCGCATTTTTTTTTGTTATGCATTTCAGTCGCGGTGTACGGCGTGCCCCGAATGTGGAACAAGGGAGCTAAGCAGTATAGTATTTTTATAAACACAAAACTTACATCAAACATTAGTTGACCCTAACAATTATTTGTATTACTGTACTATAATATTATAGTTTATTATTATTAACAATACATGTATCACTTGATGTCATTTTTCTTTTTTTTACAGAAACAACACAAATGTTACAAAGTCGACTTCATTTGAGAAAAGTTTCTCTTTAACATTTGTTGCAATATATATTTAATTAATGCTTAAATTGAATGGAGATTTATGAAATAAATATAGTCACAAAATAAATAAAACGCAGTGATTATTTTTATGACGAGTCGTGAAAATAGTTCCCAATTCTATTCTTACGACGATCACTAGCGCATGCGCGACAGCGCCCCTCATCGCGGGGGGAAATAAACATGTCTTGAACTGAGCGAACCGCGATGCTAAATCTAGCCTAGGCCCAGAGAAAGGCCACACAGGCTTGGTAGATACCAGCCTATGCAGCGGGGTAGCAGGAGTGAATTACATGTACGCAGCTAGAATATTTTAGGCCTACACATTCATACTTTCATAACAGCTTCCTGGGGTGGGTGGCAGTATATATATAAAAAATGAATTTCAATTTTGTAAAACACAAAAATTAGGCCTAAACATGAAAAATTAATGTGAGCCTACGGCCTATTTATCCCCAAACAATATATAGGCCTAACGGCTAAGCCTACAAAATTGTTTTCATGTTCAATTTTGTGATTCCCACTCGATGGCCGGTATTCCTGATTTATTACCAATTATTTTTATTTGATAATATTTATTAATTGTTTAATAATTTTATTAATAATTATTATTTTTCTCTTTTTACAGAAACAACGCAAATGCAAGTCGATTGGTTTGAGACACGTATTGTCATTGCTGTGTTTCCCGATTATTTGACCATGTTTAAAACGCTTAATAAAATGAAGATTTATGAAATTAGCATGTCATTTGTTTTGCATATGATTGTTTTCTTGTTTGCTGCCTTTCCATATCATATTTATAATATTAATAGTAGTAGGCCTATAAATAAAAATAAAATATACTGTGATTTGATGAAGTAGGGCGGTGCCAGGAAATTCCGACGAGAGGTCTAAGCTCCCCGATAAAATTTGTAGGAGAATTTTTTTTTTTTAATTCAAAAATAACATTTTGTGTTAATTATGGGATTTTTTTTCCTGTCAAAAGTACCAGCCCCCAGTCGGGGAAGAGCTGGCACCACCACTGCAACCCATACGATCGTAACAGTACGGTTTTACAAAATTGAAAAATTCATGTTTTATTCTGCCACCCCGGACCAGGGAGCATACAAGTATGAAGGCCTACAATATAGTCCACGCTATTCCTAGCTGCGTACCTGTAGTTCACTCCTAGCGCTTCCGCTGCATAGCCTGTGTGGCCTTTCTCTGGTCCTAGAGATGCCTAGGCTAGAATTTGCATCGCGGTTCGCTCAGTTCAAGACTTGTTTATTTTCCCTGCGACGAGGGACGCTATCGCGCATGCACTAGTGATCGTCGTAAGAATAGTATTGGGAACTATTTTCACGACTCGTCGTAAAAATAATCACTGCGTAAATAAAATTAATACCAATTGATTGTCTGAAACACATGCACAAAAAGAACTTTAAAAATACAGAACACTTAAAAAATCTTTCCAAACAGCACTAGTGCGTACATCGGCGTTCCATACTGCGGCTGTTTTACGCGACCGAAATGGTCCACCACCGAAATGCTGCATTGGCTAACAACGGCGCGACCGAAATGAAGGCGCGATCGAAATGATCTGTATTCTAGCCTACTACGTACTGTCTTAGCTAGGCTAGGCCTAGCTCCATCTGGCACAACTCTCGCCCACAGAGTACCCAACAGAGTCACACTCAGATCAGGTGCATCATGGATGGGCCATGGTGAGGTATAACTAACTGTTGCCTGTGGCCTAGTATAGTAACAACTTACCATCGGAAAAACAAATCCATCGTTGTAGTCAGTGTGTTCTCCTATCAAATTAACTCTACCAGGAGCACATCCTGCAACTTCAGGTCTTTTGCCAAAATGTTGATCAAATTCATTACAAAGTTGAGGTAGTAGTTCGTCAACATCTACAACTTTACTAACACCAGCCATTACGCCTTGTCAACAAGATCATCCACGCGCGCCCACGACACAATGTATATGAAAAAATCGATTAGGATTAGGGCCCAGGTGGGCGTGACCTGGATATTATCATTACGTCATAGGCCCAAATCCAGAAGATAGTACAGCATGTATTCTTGGGCCGTCGTGAAGTACTATATGGCCCACTTTTCTTCAGCTGACAATACAGTACTTCTGCATGGTGGCGTAAATTGTGTGTGCAAAGTATAAATATTAAATTAATTAAATTCGACGATATATGGTGGAAGTATAATATTATTTACCAGAGGCGGATCCAGAGATGTCCGAAGGGGTTGGTGCCAAAATGGTCTCTTACAATTATACATATACATGCCAACATTTTGATATTAAAATAGGGGCCTGTGGGGAGGGTTCGGGAGGCGATTACATGCCGGGTCCAGGGGGTGTAACTCCTTGAAGCTTTAGCTATGTTATCACTTCGCAGTGCTCAAATCCACATCTGTCGCACCACTCACAGCTGCTGTCGCCGAGCAAAATATTAAAAGATGATACAATATTGAGGATTTTTCAATTTCAATTTTTTATTGCCAGTGCAGAAAAGACAATACAATGAATACGCAATTTTCTTTGTAAACCGGTAGAGCATGAAAAAAAAAAAAAACGTGAGAAAATTTGACAGGATTCAGGTGGCCAAAACGTGAGTATTGGCATGTATGCTTAGGCCTATATGAAGTATCAAATAAAAATAATGCATGGGAAGAATTAGAGAGGGTATTATGTAGGGCCTATCTGCTAGAGTCTTGATATTTATATTTTTTATACTGATGATAAACCCATTAGGTCAATAATACAAAATACTAAATTATATAATTGAGATCAATTATTCACCCTCTACACAGACACCATGGCTGGGGCCCGGGGGGGTTACTCTTCAATATTTCTAGACGGGTATAGGTGCCGCATTTACGGGGGTATTTTTGAGGACTTGGTAGCACAAGCGTGGGAATTTGTGGAAGAGTTTCAGCATGTATAGGATGTATTTGCGAGGAATTGGTAGCACAAGTGTGGGAAATACCAGATAAATTCCCCGTCCTGTATCAAATTTGCATAATTTTTCACACGATGTTAACAAAGATTTTTTGCTTAAACCTCCATGCTAAACCTTGATACATCCACGAACAGCAGTAGAGATCGCGAATAGACAAACCGCGGTCTTATTCGCCATCGGGGACAGTACAAGTTTAATTTGGTAGGTTACATGGCCGTAATAGTAGTTCAACAGACACCGGATTTTGGTAAATGGTCAGGGGCGTATTTAGAGGGGGGGGGATAAACAGGCTTTAGCCCCCCCCCCCCTAAAATTTCATAGCCATTTCTTTTTAACTGCTTTTTGAAGGTCCAAATTAAAATATTGTTTAATGTTTTCTTCACACACATCATATTTATGGGCTAAACATTTTACAGTAGTAGTAGTAGTAGTCCGATCAGCGGACAAAAAACGTAGCTAAGAAAACTGCTTTTGCCTTGCCTTCATGCTCAAATCTCGAAGCAAAGACCGTTGTGCGGTCTCAAGGTTGTATAATACACTAAACTTTTTGTGTCGCGCGGGTTTGTTCTTGTCTAGTCTTTCCTTGATTGCTTGCGGTCAGAGGTATTAAATGTTTGTAAATAAACTAATAATAAACTAAAATTTTCGTGTCGAGCGAGTCGTTCTTGTCTAGTCTTCTCTTGATTGCTTGTGGTCAGAGGCAGGTATTTAATTAAACGTTTGTATGATATACTAAACATTTCGTGTCGAGAGAGTTGCTCCAATTTAGTTTTTTCTTGTTGCTTGTCGTCGGATACTACTACATTTAAAACATATTTTAAGGGGAATTCTTTTGTCGTCTGAGGTTCTCCTTAACATTGTCAAATTTTACCTTTAGCAGGGACAGTATTTTTTATTATGGAACTGTTTTCTCCCTCTTCATTGTCATATGTTCCCCATTACAACCCTTTCACCAGGATTTTTAAAGAATGGTGAAATTTCAGAAAATGTCCTCAAAATTTTAAGGGTGGTGCACAAAATTCTAAAGGGTGGATACAAACAATTGCTATTTTAGTACATAGCAAGTGACACGCTAAGTCTGTTTATTAACCTTGCATTTGCATTAATATTTTTTGAAGCGTGGTTCTAATATTTTAAGCATGGCGTATAATTTGCCTTTTTAATATTTCTATTTAAATTATGTTGTTTCTGTGAGTATCATACGTGAAAAGATATTTTTATCTGCCATTAAAGATCCTAGTTAATCGTTTTTCATATTATTAATTTATTTACATATATTCTTGTTATAATAATGATTTACTATAAATATTGTTTAACATTTACGGAAATAAATGTTGTTTAATGAATGAATAATTATTCAAATCCACTTACACTTGACAACAACTAGGCATCAGTTATTATTTTAATGGTGTCTACCACATATTTCTTCTTCAATTATATACAGATACTAAGTAAAAGCTCCATTGTACAAGTATATTTATTCAGTTTGTTTTTAACGTAGTACTATCAGATTGTTTTGAAAGCTTAATGCAGTCACTATAACAATATTCAAATTTCACAAATTTCGAACCCTTTATTATTTCTTTATACAAGTATATATA
>NW_022726558.1:217822-221946 GCF_011630105.1 Anneissia japonica
GGGTTTCTTGGACAGTCTGTGGATCAGGCAAGTTAGCTACACCATGGAGCCACATGGCCATAGTTTCACATATATTAAGAATGTCTTCATGATGACAAAATTAAAATGATTTGGTCAATTTATAATTAAAACACAGTTTTATAAAAACATAAGGAAAGATAAGGGAAATATTAACCCTTTCAAATTATGCATCATGTACTTTCACCTAAAATAATGTTGATTATTACAGTACCAGTACATACAGCTAGCCCCCACATAACTGATGCTCGATTACCAGCCTAAACTAATATTAATTTGATATACTACTGTACAGGCAATATTTTATAGCAGTCTCATAAATTGATGCTTGTACTAAGTAAAAATTCATTACAAGTCTGAAAATTTGACCAAGATGGCCACTATCACTGCCTGCAAGTCTGCAGATTCAATAATAATTAATTTATGGTTCTGTCCACAATATCAAGTTTTCTGTTGCAAATATATGGGATTTGCCCATATATGGGTATAATGGCGTATCAAATCCATATAGTAAATCACAGCTATTTGTCACAGAAAAACGGGACAGTGTGGACCTAGACCTTTAGATGGTGGTTTTTACCACCTTGAAATCAAAGGTGTTTATACTTGCAAGTTTGTAACCATAGATCTTGTTATAGAAGGACCTGATTGGACAGTGCAAGACATCATAGACGGATTGGATCTTGTCAATGCTGTCTGTACTCTTTTACAATGATTTTTTTTTATCTCTTTTTCTTAATTTTTTAATCTTGGCAAGATAGACATTGATCTATTTGAAACCTTTACAAAAAAGTCTCATGCATCCCATAATAGTGATTTTAACAGGAGTCAAACACTAATACAGTTATTCACCTAAACATTCTTAGAGGAGGTAAGAAAACATACTCAAAATTCAACCATGACACATATGGCAATTAATAATAATAATAATACATAATTATATTCAACTGGACCAAACTTCAATATAGTTTATGAACTATCAGTAGACAATACTCTATAATTCTATATAATGTTACAGTAAAAGAGGAATGACGTCAATTATTGTTAATAATACTGTTGTATCACACACATGTTCAAATGATCATTTTAACTTGATACGAAAATAATAGTAATTAATATTCATTAACCCTGTCTCTTATACACATCTCCCCTCCTCCCAAACTTAGCCTCCGGAGGCACTTTACACATACCTATAGCCCCCCCAACCAAAACTTCTGGATCCGCCCCCTGATGGTCCCTAATAATTTTCAGTAGAATAGGTAGCGCAAGTGCCTCATGTCTTGGAGTGGCTGCTGCACACCCCCGTAAGGTTGGTATACAAGTGAGCCCCCTGGCTGGGGGCTGGGGCTTCTGGTGGGGATTCTTAAGCATCACCTGCTACAAATGTGAATATAATACTATTAAAATTAAGTACGATATGTTGTTTTCATCAGTAATTCCTAAATACCTCTGTACATGGACATGACAATGACATGACGTGCAATGCAAAGACTTAAATAGGTCCCCAGCAATGGGTGTGTCAAATACAATTTTGTAATTGGGTTTGTGTACAATTGCAATATATTTGTATATGAATGATTGATGAAATCAAGTAAGACTAAGTGAAATGCTACAAATGAATTGTTAATCATTACGGTATTTATTGAAATGCCCAGATGCGAGACTAACATTGCCATGTTAATGTTAATACGTGGTAGTTATATATACATCTTCACCCTAGTACATAATTAAATAGCTACAGAACTTTTTATGTGCTCAATCCAGACTGTCCAACTAGTACACAAGAATTTAAAATTCAGCAATCCTGCAACTTTTGTCCATAAGATCAAATGAAACCTGCATGAATCCAGATTTCCCTATGGTGACCCTAATTTTCTGAATTACAGAAAAACAATCTTTGCTTTTAGGTCAGTTATTGTCATTTGCTGTCTAGATGCTTGTAGTGTATTATACATGATACATGATTAAATTTCTTTATTTCTAATTTATCAATAAAAAGAGTTTTGTATTCCCACTTTCAAAACAAAGTCTGATTTATAACTTTCAGAAGACAGCAAAATGAGAAATATCTGGGTATGATAAAAAAAAACTGGGACATTACTGGCAATGTCTGGGTTTCTTGGACAGTCTGTGGATCAGGCAAGTTAGCTACACCATGGAGCCACATCGCCATAGTTTCACATATATTAAGAATATCTTCATGATGACAAAATTAAAATGATTTGGTCAATTTATAATTAAAACACAGTTTTATAAAAACATAAGGAAAGATAAGGGAAATATTAACCCTTTCAAATTATGCATCATGTACTTTCACCTAAAATAATGTTGATTATTACAGTACCAGTACATACAGCTAGCCCCCACATAACTGATGCTCGATTACCAGCCTAAACTAATATTAATTTGATATACTACTGTACAGGCAATATTTTTAGCAGTCTCATAAATTGATGCTTGTACTAAGTAAAAATTCATTACAAGTCTGAAAATTTGACCAAGATGGCCACTATCACTGCCTGCAAGTCTGCAGATTCAATAATAATTAATTTATGGTTCTGTCCACAATATCAAGTTTTCTGTTGCAAATATATGGGATTTGCCCATATATGGGTATAATGGCGTATCAAATCCATATAGTAAATCACAGCTATTTGTCACAGAAAAACGGGACAGTGTGGACCTAGACCTTTAGATGGTGGTTTTTACCACCTTGAAATCAAAGGTGTTTATACTTGCAAGTTTGTAACCATAGATCTTGTTATAGAAGGACCTGATTGGACAGTGCAAGACATCATAGACGGATTGGATCTTGTCAATGCTGTCTGTACTCTTTTACAATGATTTTTTTTTATCTCTTTTTCTTAATTTTTTAATCTTGGCAAGATAGACATTGATCTATTTGAAACCTTTACAAAAAAGTCTCATGCATCCCATAATAGTGATTTTAACAGGAGTCAAACACTAATACAGTTATTCACCTAAACATTCTTAGAGGAGGTAAGAAAACATACTCAAAATTCAACCATGACACATATGGCAATTAATAATAATAATAATACATAATTATATTCAACTGGACCAAACTTCAATATAGTTTATGAACTATCAGTAGACAATACTCTATAATTCTATATAATGTTACAGTAAAAGAGGAATGACGTCAATTATTGTTAATAATACTGTTGTATCACACACATGTTCAAATGATCATTTTAACTTGATACGAAAATAATAGTAATTAATATTCATTAACCTGTAAGATACTGATTATTCATTTGGTAATCTAACCTTATAAGAAAATAAAAATCTATTGGGCAAGCTACGCTCTTAAATAGGCAAATTATAAGCTTAGAACAAGCATTATGATGCATATTACTAGGTCAGCAATCAACATAATGAATATTCAGTAACTTAGCTATACTTACAACCATAAGCCAATGCATATTCATCGGATAATCTACATTATTACAATAATTACTGGAATTAATGAGGCAACAACAAGGTTGCTTTTATAATCATAATCCATTGATTCAATCAAAAATTACCTTTAAGCTACTAAGGACTGTAACGTGGTAGCCAGTATACAGTCAATCCAAAGTTAATATCAAAGAGTATAGAACTGCAAGAGGTCCGACTCTTCGGGGTTTCATATCGAATGCATGCCGTGTCTAAAGAACGCACGTTCGAGTTCCAAATTTTATTCAAATTACAATAGGGCGCCCCCTATCTCGTGCTGTGGTAGAACCTTGTTTTGTTAGTTTTATTACATACATGCAAAATCAAGGGCCTCTTGTAAATCTGTACACTTTGTTATTATGATCACCCATTGTGCAAATGAAATACAGTAAGCAATTTAGCATACATTGCAAAAGACAAGATACTATTATATTTTTGTAAGCGAAAGCTATCTTAAATCTTGTGACAATATTATTTATTATTATTTTGAATACCCTGCCAAAGTATGCAGTACAAGCCCTTTCACCTTTGTAAAAAGTTGATAACTAGGGCTATGAAATGAAGTAAATATTTTCCAATCAAGCATTAAGTGTAAGTGTGTAAAGACCAGTCCAGACTATCAAATTTGACTTGCCTAAATACGGTCA
>NW_022726558.1:222109-229793 GCF_011630105.1 Anneissia japonica
TTATCACAACTGTGATTGGGAGAGTCAATACAACTTGTAACAATTAAAATACCCATCCCATGATCAATCTTATTAAAATATATCCGCTTCAAACGTGGAATATGTCCACGAATTAAATTTCATTTGAATGAGTTTACAATTTTGTATATTATCATCGAACAAATAGACACAGAGTTGCTTTTGCCACTAATGAACAAGACTTCAGACTGGTCATTAAATATCAAATTTTACTACTGTTTTTATTGAATTTTAACATATTAATGAGAAGCACTTGGAGTTGCAATGAAGCAAACAAAAAAATCAACAAGATACAGTTGTTAAAACTCACAATTTCATTTCTCCCCTTAAATAAAATGTACTTAATAATTACTTGATCCTAAATGTTAAGAAGCGAATTTGTTCATAAATAATATAAATATTAATTATATTAAATTATTATAATTAGTGCACACTGAAAATATTATTGAACATAGCCACTTGGCTAATTCTAATTAACAACAAGCCATAAAAATTAACAAGTTCATCAACAAATGTGTTTTGAAATAATTGATTGCTTTTGTTATATGCTTTACGTTTGTAAATAAAAGAAACCTTGTAGCAATATTAACATCACCATGCCTATATATGGGCAAATCACAGGAACTTATCAAAGAAAATGTGTTGAGAGAGCTTGTCAACTATTTGAACACAATGGCAAATAAAATACAAACAAAAATACAGAAATTTAGTGCAAATATTAGAAAATATTAGTTTGTTCAAATATTGATGAGGTAAATGTGAGCAGGCATAATTACTTTAAATTTACATTTCATAAAATGTCTTTATACGTTGTTAAGCAATGCGGTATTGTGCTATGGCTAAATGCTCTAAGTACTTAACAGAAAGACAATTTTTAAACCAAAATTAAAGAATACCCAGCACAAATATAAAAGAAAGCATTTGATCAAGAAAGAAACATTAAAAAAAATATAACTTTTGATAACGTAATTTTTTTGAGTTATGGTATGTACAGTACAGTTAGTTTTGTGAGGTATCTCGCACAGCAAGATTAAAATAAACAAGTAATTTCTCCATATTTATAAATATAACTTTAAAAAATTTACAATATCTTGTTATTATGTCAGGTTCAAGTATTCCATAAAATTGATCAATAAATCAGATGACAAAAAATAATAAAATGATCAATAATATATTTGACCAAAAAATCAACCAAATGACCAATGAACTAAGTGATCAATCAATCAATGTACATCTATAGTAGTAACCAACAAATCAGTCAGTCAATCGATTGGAAAGTATGTGAATCAACTGATAATTTAATACCTAATAGATCAATCAAATAATAAATATGTTAATTGACAGACCTGGAGATCAACCAACTAATAGATCTATTAACCAATTGACAATCAATTGACTGACAAATCAATCAGTGGACCAATAGATCAATCCACTGACCACATAAATCAACTAATCAACATATAAATCAATTAATAAACAGATCAACGAATAAATCAATCTACTGACCTATAAATTAATAAATTGACAAATCAACTTTCCAAAATATTAATCATTTGACAAATAGTTAATTTCATAAAATAATCAATCAATACAAATCAATCAATCGATAAACTTGTATTAAAGGTACATAAGAAAGAAATTGTTTAATGCCAAATTCTTCAGTGTAAAGAACAATAATAGCTTTCCTTTCCAATATTTTGTCTAAGCATCAGTAAGCTTTACTTTATCTTTTTAAATTATCAAATCATACATTATCTAAACTACAAATGTACAATGAATGTTGTTTACTTCTTGTATTAATTTGTTTTAAAATAAATGTGAATACAACTTGTTAATAACAATATGGAATTTTTCTATTAATCTAACAATAAGCAATGTGTGATTGTTTTCAAATCCCTGAAATCAGCTGTCATATTTTACTACTAATTCAAAAACAAAATCAATATTGCTCCCACACTGTGTTCTAAGTTCATTGAAATTCTATATTTGATTTGATATAATTGTTTCATAGTTCATATCATTACTTTTATTTGTCTTTGTTGTCATTTTATTGCCTATTAAACCCAAATTCATGGTTGAAAAATCCTAACTATTTATTTCTTAATTTCTATTTCTATCAACAGCAAAGGAATTGCTATTATTAATGACAGCTATTGTATAAATTACTAGGGCAGGACCACGGTTTCATAATTTGGAGAAGACAGCCGGGGTGGGGGTAAGGACTGTGGCATCAACATGGGTATGTTCACCACCATCTCACCCCATAGTCTGCTTTGTTTTTAAAATACTGCTTCTTAGAAAGGAATTTAATTTCACATACAAACAACTGTTAATGTTTTATTCAATAGCATTAGATATTACAAAACAGAGGCAAACATACCTCAAAATATGAATTACCAGTATTTAATTGTAAATCTGTTCACAATCAAAACCATCTTCAAAATTAAAGGCTAGCCTAATTTTTTCAATGAATAAATATCATAATTCTTTCAAGATTATTTAACAACTGACTAATCAGAACAGGGCTAGAAATACATGCATGTCTCACATACAGAGTTTTTGTTTATTTATGCTGTTAGTTTTGTGGACCCTAAGTAACAACAACCATGAGGTGGGCTTAGCAGAGGGTGCATTAACACTACTGTTAATGTAGACTGGGAAATAGATATCAAGATACTTGACAAGGTGAATTAACAGCAAGTGTTATATATATAGCTGATGTTATAAATATTTTCTCAATCCATTATTAAGTTAGTCTGAAATAAAAGTATACCAAAATCAAATCCTATATCAAATATTAAAATTATTGATGATAATTCCATTTTAAACATCAGATTAAACGGACATTATCAATTGTTTGTATAATTCACTAACATATGTAGTAAGCCTACATTTAAAGGGATGTTCTCAAACATATTATTTATTATCTACGTAGCAATTAACTTTACATTTTTAAAGAGACAGTTTGTGCGTATCGTAAGGTACCAACACAGTACAATTCAGTTTTTTACCTTTAATACTTACAAATAGTATATATAAATTTAAAGGGACAACCTCAATTGTATACATCTAACAAGTGTATTCATCCTAAACATTTTGCATCATAGTTTTACCACTCCTCCTCAAGTTTCTAAAAATGTAAAGATATTTATTTCTCAATCCAGTGTTGGGCTGTGATATAACTGTGATGTGAACCTACATAATATGAATCTCTATCAGATGCCTCAACATGCTAGCATTTGTTCTAAATGCCTACAAATAAGAATACTTGCTTTTCTAAAAGCAACATTGGTTTGCTAGTGCATAATTTTTACTACAAGTTTGTTTTATGGTAACATAATATATTAATCAACAATACACAACAATGCCTTCATGTTACTGAATACCAAACCCATGAATACCATAATCACACAACTTAAATATTAAAGCTATTTTTAGTAAGGTGATGTTTAGTATACAAATATTTTCAGTGTAAGATTGCTTTCCTTAATTGGTTGACAGCCAATTATGATCAAAACCATCAAGACTTAATTATATCCGGATTTGACTTGTTAACATCATACGGGATCAGATTAGTATCTATAATCCATTAGATTATTAGTATTTGGTCACATGGTTTGTATTCAGTGGCGTATCTAGGGGAGGGGGCGGGGTGCCCCAAAAAAATCATGGTCAAGTAGTTATAAATCACCTTAAACCATATTTTGCGAATTAGCGCCCCTCAACCGATCATCGAGCCCCCCCCCACTTCACCTTCGCGCCCCCACATCAGCCCCACCAATTCAAGACTTCTAGATACGCCACTGTTTGTATTACAGTGCAAAGGATACTAGAATCAGATGTATTAATAAGGTAGAGTTACACATCTAACTTAATGTGATGCGGCTTTACCTTAGCCCCATCACAACCCATTTACAAAAGTACCTCTGCTGCTCTGTTAAGAAACAGTGCCAAGCACTGCATCATCTGATTCACCACAAAGCAAGGCAAATAATGAGATGCCTGACAGAAAGTAGGCTAACAGAGGTTAAGTAGCAGGGTCAGGTTAGAGGAAGGATAAGCAACAGGGTCATGTGGAGAGTGAATAAAGTGATCAGGGTTAAGTGATGAGATATGTGCAGGGGTAAATCAGAAGTTAGGTAAGGCAGTGGGTGGGTGGTGGAAGGGAAATTTATTAACATCTCATCAATTGCATTGCTTCACAATGAACTTTTGATGTCTGCCAAAATACATTTTAAGATCACTAAAAAAAAAGTATCTATTGCAACATTGTATATTTATACCAAGTCTAAAACTTTTGCGTGAGTGTAATATATATCTTTGATTCAACAATGGAAGAAATAAATAAATTTGGCCTTAGGTGAAGAATAGACTGTTTATTAAACAGGTATGATCTGTTGCTTTTAATTAATGCACATTTCACCAAAAGAAAACCATATTCAAAACATATATGGTAACTTTTTGGACTCAAATTATTGTCAATATGATTATTACTATTATAGATTTCATAAAGGATTGCATTGACGAGTGTGTTAAGCAGGCAATTCATTGTCAGCTGTTTTTGTTTGCATTTGCCGACTTAGATGCCTGGTTCACGTCTAGTCATCTGGATACAAAAGAGCTGGATTTTGATTGGCCACTGGATTTGCTGGTCGTCGTTGAGATGCTTAATGAGGAGAAGCCGCTTTGGCATGACTGTAGACTTGTCATGGAACCTCTGAAAACAAATTGTCAAAATAATAATGCATATATTTTAAATAATTCATGTTTGTAAGAACAAAGAAAAAATAAGATTGATCACTCAAATTAATGTATTAGTTAAGTAAGTAATTTATTTAGTTTATGTTTTTGGAAAATTGTAAAACTGGTAGGCATAAATGATAACTCTTTTTATTTATTATAGACTATGCCTACTGCAAAAAATAGCACATACTAAGACACATAATATGGAGAAAGTCACGATAAAAATATTTATTTTTTCCTTAAAATTTACCCTTTTCATGTTTCCGATGCTCTTCAAATACAGAGTTTGCTTAGCAATGCCTAAAAATTTCAAAGAAGTATACAATACTGAACTCACCTAAAGTTTTCTGAATCTAGCACTTCATGGAAGTACATGATCTTGGACTTGTGTTGGTGATGGTGTCCCTTGGTAGAAGTGGACACTGCCACTGGTGAGTAGTACTTCCATTGTAAGATGTAGTTGCCAGGAAATTGACATACATGTGACCCCTACCAAAAAAATATTAAATGTTATCCTCATTATCAGTAGCTTGGCTATTACACAAACTTTTTTTCTGGTACACTAAAGTGCACAAATATTTTAACCACAAAGTGTTTTGAGCTTAGCACATGAAACACATCAAGGAATGGTTAGAACCAAACAAGTTCTGCGCGATAAATACTATTGGCCAAAAGTGGATGCTAATGTTGAAAGCATGATTCGTAACTGTTCTGTTTGCGAAATTAATCAAGCGCTGCCTAAAGATCAACCATTAAAGACCTCAGAATTACCTTGTAGACCTTGGAGTAAGTTAGGGATGGATTTGGTCGGGCCAATTCAAGGAGAGTATATTTTAACAATTACTGATTACTACTCCTGTCTCTTATACACATCTAGATGTGTATAAGAGACAGGTTATATACAGTGTTCGAATAAAGGACATGACAATTATACATTGTGTAGCATAGCTCTCAACGAATGTTTTCCTATAAAGAAATTGCATAATAAGAGGCCTCTACAGGATTTGAACCTGCGACCTCTCACTGTCAAGGCGAACGTCGTAACCATTTGACCACAGAGGCTTCATGGTTGAACAGATTCAAATAACCATCAGAAATACACTCTATTACACAATAGGTAGGCTGGAAACAAATGATGAAGATAATAATGATGATGATGATATGAAGGATGTTCCTTATCAGTACATCAACAATGTAAACACACCTATTGTACAATTTAATCTTTTCACTGTTTTTTAACATAATCTGTCACTTTTATTGTAAAATCTGCGAATGTCTTATTTTATTGTGAATGCACCATTTTAATGTGCCACTGACGGAAATTTTTGTTTCAAATAAAAATTATTAGTATTATTATTACCTGTATACTTTCACCTGCTTTGCAGACGAGGGCAGACTCAATTACGCCATAATCGATGCCACAGAACATCGACTTGTCAATGTAAATGGTGTTGCCGAGAGGACCGGTCGTTTCCTTTGGATGGTTAATTGGCTTTCGGACGACAAGGACCGAGAATATTACGTCACCACGTAAAACATCAAAGTCCCATGTTAATACTTCTTGTGCTCCTGAGATTTTGACAAGGACCTGCAAAAAACATAATGAATAAATGTTTCAAACAAAAATATGGTTTGAGAAACTTGTGTTTAGACACAAGAAGACATGTATGAATGATGTAGGATAAGGTTTCCATATCTATTACTGATTCCTATGTACTTAAAAGCCCTGTATAGAATATGAGAAATGCCGAATACAATGATTCTTATTTGCATTTTGACAATCAGCCCGAATAATGCAGCATTTTTGACTGGTATTATTTACGTGAATATTTACTGAAAGCATGAAAATCAAATTGTGCATGCTGACTATAATTGACCTTGTAAGCGTAATCAGGAAAAATGTTCACATTGATAATTAAATTATTTGAATCAATGAGATATTAATTCAACAAACCTCGGATGGTTGCCCTTTCATGAGCGTTGCTGACTTGTAAACAGTCTCTGAGCAGAGCAAGTGCTCATCTGGATTCAGGATGTCATCTAACGAGCGATAGCAGACTTTTGGGATTATGCCGCCATCAGGTATATCACACTGTTAATTCAATAAACAAGCAATGTTAAAAAGAATTATTCATTTTTTCCACTTAAATAGGATTTCCCTACATCTTGTTAAGCAACATTTCGGTTTGAAACTTGTTAGAGGGCAACAAAAGTGTGTTCTCATTTAGCAAAATGGTTTTAAAAGGTTTTCTCTTCAGGAGATAAGTCTCTTAGAGTTGAGTTGAGAGTACTGTATATAGTAACAACTAACAATTTTATATTAATTATCAACTTGTACTTTTCAAGGCTGACAGTGCAACTTCCGTCCATCTGGAAGTCCCTTTTTTTTTAAAAATCTCGTTTGCGAGTCTTCAGTTTGATGGTAAGATTCCGGTTGTTCCATACACGAGTACGCAATCTTCAAAGTGGCTGCTGCTTTACCTATGCGTGTATCAAGCTTTAGCATCTAATGAGTTTGTGTCAGTGATTGTTGATCTGAGATAAGTGAATTTTTTAACAACTAAGGATTTTCCATCAATAAGGATGTTAGGTGGTTCTACGTCTATGCCTTTTACCAACGTAAATCATCATTCCATAACCTGAACAGGCCTTTGAGAAGGACCTGCAAGATTCTTGTAGTTTAGACTTGGAGTGGGCAACAATAGCAGCATCATCCGCATACAGGAGCTCATAGACAAGAATTTGCTTGATCTTCGTTAAGCCCAGATAGTTTAAAGAGGCCCTGAGGAATAGACTTGACTGCCAGCAGATGTAGAATACCTCAAGAAGTTCTGTCACTAAAACATCACCTCCTACCTTAAACACCTGGTGGAATACCATCTGGTCCTGGAGACTTGTTGTTACACCTATAAATACTCAGGCC
>NW_022726558.1:229809-270237 GCF_011630105.1 Anneissia japonica
GACATCTTAGGGGCCCCGCCCATAAATTTTATCCTAGAGCCGCCCCTGACTCTAGACCACAGGGATACGAGTTTGGAGCTCTCTTAGAAATGTATTTGTCCTTTCTAGAACAAGGAGTGTCCAAGAAGCTAGTTATTTTGGGAGTTAGGATATATTTATTTATATTTATTTTAAGAGTGTAGGAATTGATACCCCACCTTTGTATTAATTCTCTAAAAGGGTTTGTGTTTATTTATAACAGGAGTAAATGTGCAGTTGATGTTAACCCATAGAGCTATTAAACAACTAGAGTGCTGACAAGATGGCGCAGCTATGCAGAGTTATGTATGTGTACCATCCAAGATGGCCGTCGTAGTAAAGCGCCACCTTCAGGCTTAGTATACATATTAATAAGCCCTCTGACTGACTGTTATTTCATTAATGATAATGAGTAATGGTAGTAACAAATTATTAAACTATTGTAGCCAAAACGAGGCCAAGTGGAGCATCTTATTCAAAAATAAAGTACCAAGGAATGAAAATTAAAATCGTGTACATTACACCCAAACACCGCAATGCTCGAGTTTCAAACATACGGGTAACTAGCTGGACTGAACTTTCTGAGTAAATTGAGGGCACAATTGCAAACAATGGTGCTTAGCAAAATTTGATTGGCTAAATCTATGGCAGCCATCTTGGATGGTACACACACACAGTTCTGCGTGTTTCGAACATTGAATATATTGCGGTTAGCACTCTAGTATTCATTATATCTCTATGTGTTAACCAAATTAAGAAAAAATCCCACAATTACATTATTTAAAAAGAATTTCATAAATTGTAAACTTACAAAGCAGTCACCACCGAGGAAATCGGGAATGTATTGGTCTTCAACGTGGTCCGGCAGACCGCCATGATCAAGGTAATTCTTTCCGCCGTAGATCAGAAACTTCTGGCGTGTGTTCTCGTCTATAAATGGCGAAATCAATGTCCATATAATGGGAAAGACGCGAGGAGCTCGGACAATGAGAAGTTTTCCCATTGTTTCCGGGTAGTTGGCTTCCACCACTTCTATGATACGCAAGAGGGCTTTGATACCAGGCCTCCATAGATGTCTCATACTTAGACCTTCTAAGTCCACTACTGATGTCCAGTCACTGATGGCACAATAAATCAATTATTGGTTTGATTAAACTTACTTTAAATTATAATGATAAAGAAATTAAATTAAATTATAGTTGTTGTAAGATGAAATGCATCAAGAGAAGATATCTCATCAAAAGAAAATTTGATGAGATATCTGATAAGAAATGCAATGATATAAAAGATGGCATGAGATGAAATGAGATAAGATGAAATTTGAGATATCAGAAGATATTAAAAGCAATGACATAAAAGATGACATGAGTTGTAATGAGATGAAATGAGATGAGATGAAATTTGATGAGATATCAGATGATATGAAATGTAATGATATAAAAGATGACATGAGATGTAATGAGATTAAAAGAGATGCAATGAGATGAGATGAAATGAAATTTGATGAGTATCAGATCATATTAAATGCAGACATAAAAAATGACAAGATGTAATGAGATAAGATAATAAATGAGATGATATGGTATGAAATATAAGAAAAAATAATTAGATGTACGAATTGATTTGATACAATATTATGAGATAAATGGAGATAAGATGAAATATGAGATGAAATATGAGATGAGACCATGGCAATGAATTAGTAAATTAACATTTATATATATATGAATGTAGGACTAGATGGGTTTGCTAATATAGTTTCACAGTATATAGATGATATTCATAAGTAGTTTACCTTATTGGTCGACCTGTTTTCCTAGTAGCTTCTTCTGTCCTCCTAATGCCTTCTTCATTGATTGAAAGTATCTATTGATACAAAATGCAAAATAAAAAAAAAATGGAATACTGTATTTTCATATAATAAAAACTAAAAACAAAGTGGTGTTAGTATATCTGGTATTACTATTAACAATATTTTTTTTATAGTAATCATTGAACTGAAATGTCAATAAAATACTATACTATTGAAAAGAGGAGAAAGTTAAACCCAATTTTTTTCACCTCATTTAACTAGCATCTGGCACTTATTTTTAAGCATTAAACAAATTTAAGGTTGTTTGTTACAATCGCTTGTCTGCTCCAATCAAAATACAGGCATGGCCACCGAGAAGTGCCTGGGGACCACTGTATTAAGGTCTATATAAGTCACTTTTTATTTACATTATTAACTAAATAATTAGAAATTAAAAAACGGCTTATCATACATGTCGTAGTATCATTTCCTCTCCAACTGTTTTCATCAAGCCTTTGACATCTACCTGGCCTAGTTTCATTACATACACAGGTCTGCCATCTGCAAAAACAAATGACATAATAGTTCAAGAATATGAAAGCTACTACAACTATTAGGGACTAGAGCTGGGCAGGATTAAAACTTAGGCCCATGAGATTGAAATGTAAATCATAACCACCAAACAGCAGCTCCATCTAAGTCAACAGAGTCAACCAATCATTTAATCAATTAACCAATCAATCAACAATCAACCATTAGATCTAAAAGATATAAACTGGTTTACTACCCACATGCATAGGTTCCCTGTAGAACATATTTCTTCTCTTTATCTAGTTACAATATAGGACTACCCTTCAATTGAAACCTCCTTACTATGGCCCAAATAAATCCTCTGGCTTTTAATTATATCTTTATTTCATTCAAATTTGTCCCTCATTTGTTTATCACTCACCTGTATCATTGTAATGCCAGCCACCTGGCCAGTAGTTTGTCAGTAGTTCAGGCGGTTCCCATGTGCCAAGTATTTTGTCTACTTTGTGTTGTTTACGCCACGACAGTGACGCGGTGATCATCTCATGCGCCTTCTCAGTGTTGAAATCACGGGCTCGAAGGAAACGCAGTAAGTGCGCATCATGAGGCATCTAGATATAACAAAACAGAACATTTACAATTTAGATGTTTAAACATAGAAATGTTATGAATACATATGAATTGCGAAAGAGTACATTGGTAAGAGGCCATTTTGATTAGCATCTGTGTCTGTAATTGGTATTGCACAATATACTCTAACTAAAGTCGAACATAAGAATAATTAAACCAGCTACTGGAAACGGTAACACAGCCGTTTTGAAGGTTGCTGCAATTTGAAATTAATCAATTTGTCTTGAGTATTCCAGTTTAACTACAGTTTTCTGAAAAAAAAACATCACTTTTAAGTGATGATTTGATAGGAGTCTATGCTGAAATTGACATATACCAAAGCCTTGTTGGATAGTACAGGTGGCAAATGAAAATCTAAAGGTTCTGTTAGCATGAAAACTCCAACAGTGTTAACGATCAACCGTTCTTAGATTACTGTTTGTAGTTAAGACACAAATACCAATTTAACACCGAACCATAACCAAACATTTAGGCTTTTCTAACAATTACTCAGCCTTTCAATGGTGCAATATTATGCATCCTGTGTTGAAATACTAATTCCAACAGACAGACAAACACAAATTGATAAATAGTTGCCTGCAGTGGTGGTTTCAAAAATCATGGGTATGTCCAGCAAGGGACTCAAGGCCTCTGGCAAGTATCCTGGAGTGAACGCTTTAGGTAGAACAAGAGGAAGATATTTTAAGATTTAAGTGTTACAGTAAAACATAATTTGAACTAAATATTATCTTGGTTAGATGAATGATTTATTTTTCTGAATGTGGCCAATTTATAAATTAATGACGAAATGTATCGTCATACCTAACTAATTTGGACCTGTTGATTTATTTTAATGCAATGTAAATTGTTTATTATTATTATTATTATTATTTATTATAGCCTTGCAGAACTTTCCATGTTTTCAACAAATTTAAATCACATGTCTTTTGTATCTGCTTCTGCTATCGTATTTTATAACTTATGAGATACAGTACAATATAGCTAATTACTGTAAATTACATTTCCCTCAGAACTTCAATAACAAATGCTATTTATATCATACCCTGATTATTTCACAAAGTATTTGTATTGCAAACAATCTTAATTTTTTCCACTGTATGCAGTATAAATACTGACAAGACAATTCTATGGAATGCCAAGAAAGTCAATTGGGCAGAATAATTTCTGTAAACTTGACCTTGTAAAGTATTGTAATCAATATGGTCTCCAACTGTCACTGTGATGTGACAAAATAAAACAATAAAGACTACAACAAATAAGCAGCTTACGCCCCAGCCTACTCTCTTCCAACCCACAAATAACAATGGGAACCGCAACACCAGTGACAATTTTACTGACATCTGCAACCACTGACGATAGACACTACATCTAGACTAATCTAATTTAAATTATGATTAATTTAAAAAAAACAAAAACAAATGGGTAATAATTATATGGTTTGGAAAAAGTAGGTCTTAAGAAGAGACTCCCAAATGTTACTAGAAGTGTATTCCATAGCTGGTAGGTACAGTGATAATACAGAATAAACAAGTACAGTTCATCTAAACGTATCATTCAATGTCTCTGTATTTGTCACAATGAAAGCCAATGGCATTCAAGTTGCAGATATTACACCAAAATCTATGTCCACATTGAAACCAGTGCAAAACTATTTCATTTGCATCTACATGGATAAATGTCATCACAGCTCCTATAGCACTTAGTACTGCCAACACTGATTCTGGATACCCTGTCAGTATTAGTACACTGTTCTTTCTTGAGGTCCAGGGTATGATCTTAAACTACACTAAATTACAAAAACAAAATTAACAGAAAACTATAGGCTAGACCTACAGGACTACAATAACTACATTGACACCAAAAGGCAATTAATGAATTATCACAGTGCTCTAAGATATGTTTATAAGGTGTGATATAGTAAGCATGATACATCATTATCAGTGATATGAAAGCAGTGATGGAAAAGCATTTGTACTGGCAACAGTAAAGAAATTCTGCATAAACAAACTAGTGGTCAATATGTTAGATTGCAAGGACTGGTGTCAAGGGGCCTAGGCATTGTCAATCCAAAGCAAAAAGTGCCCAAGGTTCTGAGAACCTTTGCCATTTACACCCTACCTCACCTAGCTAACGAGTTAGAATACTGGAGATAAACATATTAAAACTGAAATATGTATTGACATATAATTATATAATCTAAGATTTACAAAATTACGCAGACAAAAAATAAATGTGTACATATTAATAGATTATGTTAGTACTGTACATTTCTTGCAAGTACCACGAACTGTATTGAAAAAATCTACAGTTTAGGATCTTTTACAAACAGTAAAATATATAAGCATCATATAATTACTGCATATTGAATCAAATTAATTTTGTGACAACACACAAAGAAATTTTTTATGAATAGAAAATAGTACTGCGACTAATTATAAATGTAGTTTTTTTCTCTTCTCATTTTTTCAAAAACTTAATTAGTTTTGCTACGGGAAAAAAAAATCTACAATGTGTTTAATATCTGTTTCTCAATTTGTGGCATTGTGAGCAGGCTTACTGGTTTTGTATGCATCAAAAACTGCATTGTTATTACCATCAGAGATGAATTTACTGTACTTAAATTCAAAGCAGTTGTAAGAATAGGCCTACTGTCTGCTTTTCTGGCTTTGATGTTTTGAAATTCTACATTGTAATTACTGATTAACATAAAGAAGTTCGTTCCATCTTTTTGAGAGCCTAGAACTTTCAAAGAATCCATTTACAGAACGAACTAAAGGGTTCACACAAGTAAAAGATCGCTTTAAAAAGCTAAAGATTGATTTTCTCATAAATTCTTGGAAAGATGATAAATTATTATTAACAAATAATGCATTAGCACTACAGTATCTCGGTTGGCGTAACAGTTTTCTTAAAATATTGTTATAACATACTTTCAGTGTGTTCATAGATGAAAGCCTATACATAGACCAGAGCGTAACACAATAAAAACCCATACGGAAAGAACGAAATAATATACATGAATAAACTATTAATTTACTATGAATAAACTAAAGATCAAAGCATCCATACCCTACTGATCAAAGTTACGTACAAAAACAAAGAAAGCTCCTTTGAAGCTTTCAGCACATTGTTGCAATGGGTATAGCCTACGTATAGGAAATGCTTCTTCAAACAATAGTATAGACCAATTTTGCAAACTGTAAATATTGTTAGTATTAGAAAATATTAAATCTAATTTATTACTTACACTGGATACATTATCATTTTCAAGTATACCTTGTAAACCTAAAACATATTGGAATGCCTCACAATTTTGTATATGGTCATTTATAACACTATGAGATCTTGAAGAATTTTCTTTAAGTCTGTTATTAAACATCTATCTGTCTTTCCAATATAGTCACTATTACAACCTGGGCATGATAAACAACAGAGCTCCTATATTCCAATAGGGGTTTGATATTTAGTAGATATAAAATGAGAGACATTTTTTAATTGTTTCTTTACCTTGTTTAAAGCCCCATTCCCGGCAAAATTTCACAAAAAACTGACTTTTTTTAGAAAATATGCATTTGCATTACTCCAATTATTATAAATCATGGAAAAATATTGGCATGAATTTTAGTTTGACTTAAAAGAATAAAAAAAATGAGAAATACAGACTATTTCTCATAAAATATTACCATTTTTTTGACGAATTCATCGTTATTAGGCAAATTCAGAGGTTATAGATCGCATCCACTGGAATACTCTCGCTTTTATGTATACTTTATACAGTCAATAAAGTGCGCCCTCTCTAAAGAGATTAGTTTTTGTACTTCGCATCTCGCACAATTCGGTCGTTCGGTTAGGCTGAGATATGTTTGTTTAAGTGTCAAAATCTCAGTCAGAATCAGTTTTTTAACAAATTTGAAATAATTCCTATGAAATATTGTATTTCACAAGTGTCAATACTAGCAACGGAAAATATCATGTCGGCCATTTTCATGTGTGATAACAGAACCTAAATCAAGGTAAGGCTAGGCCTAGTAGCGTTGGATAGGCTAATGTTTTCGGCGCCTACGATATTTCTTCTCACGACCTATCGCATAATCAAACATGAAAAATTCATCCGCATTTATTTTTTGTGCGGAACACAAAAAAAAATCAAATTTCAGTCTTATTTTACATTTTTTTCATTCTTAGGAATGTCTAAATTCAGTTAAACTAGCAATTCCGTATTATATTTATAAATCTTTATAACATTATACAAAAATTAGATTTTTCTTAAAAACTGAAATTTTGCCGGGAATGGGGCTTTAAGCATCTACGTAAAATAGATTCACCTGCCTTTCCCAGATCTTAATCAAGCTATCATCACTAGGTCTATGTATACATTTAGAAAATTATTTAATTTAGTGAGTACATGGTTAACAACTTTTAATGGGTAGCCATTCCATGACATAAATTTTCTAATGTTACAAAGTTCTGCTTGAAGATTATCGGGAGCATACAATTTGTGGGCTCTTAAACTAAACTACGAATCCAAGAAATCTTATGGCTCCATGGGGCAAAGCTATCATAATGGATATATTGACCTGTATGTGTATTTTTACAATATACACTCATGCTTCCTACGATGTTGTCAAATTGTAAATCCAGAAAATGTACTAAATTACTGTTTTCAAATGATTCAAAGGTAAAATTAATCTGTTTATGAAAAGCGAAAAGTGACGTAGGATGTGATGAAAATCATTAGGTTTAGCACTAGTGTGTTGTCAACATAACGAGTATAAAACTTAATAATACCTGATTCTATAAATTTAGGAACAACGGAATCTTCTAGTTCAGTCATATTGGCTACTGGTCCAATGGGTGAGCCCATTGACACGCTGTCAGTTTGTTTATAGAATTAAGTAGTTTCCTTAACATATATTTCTTAAGATTAGTACATGTAGATATCAATTTCTTATTGTAAACCCTATCAAAAATTATATTAATTACCTTAGTAAGGGGAACATTTGTAAACATTACTGGTCTAATTATTTTATGAATAATAATGGATTATATAAGGTGTCATCATTTGACCAATTACTGATTGACTGACTGATCGATTAGGTGATTAAATGACAGCTCTACTGTCATTAATTTACCAGGTATTCTAAAAATGTAAACAAAATTGATTAATGGAAATTTATGCTACAAACCGATTTTATTGTAGCAGAGGTCTCACTATTCTATTATTAAAAGTAATAGATAATATTTATAGTATTGTTATTGATTCAGATGTGGGTAGCTTTTCATGTTCATTCATTTGTATTGGAATATTAATTTGGTATGAATTTCAACATTAAACACCAATTTGCATAACTGACAAGATATACTATTAGACTGCAAAAATTAATATTGATTATTAATTAGTGATCCTGTGAAAATATAATTTAATTACTTGATCAGACCAATGCAAACAAACATAATTACAGTTTAGCTTTATCAGTTGCAGATCCAGAAATTTGAATTAGAGGGGGCCCAGGGAAAGAATTTTAAGGATAAAATGGTCCAGACCACCTCAGCCACACCACTTTTTTTTTTTATTAATGATTTAGTTTCACACTAACCCACCAGAGATGAAAACTGTACAGTCACTAAAAAAACATAAAAAATACAGCTTTCAAAAGTACAAGGATTGTTCTACATCACAATCTCGGTTTATATTCTAGAGTATAATACAAGGGTTTCTGCCAGGGCTTTCGCAATAGACAGCGTATGTACTGTGAAAAGCCCATGTAATGGCTTCTGCCATAGTACAGTGCATTGCAATTTGACCCTACCACATAAACACTTTATACTTTTATCACTCCAAATACAACTCTGCTAGCATACATGCATTTTTTCCAAGCATCAATATTTTTTTCCCAGCATCATAAAAAATTGGAATACATAGTCAGTATCCTTGGTTACATCCTCCTATTCAAGAGGCTTTACAGTAGGTCTGGCAAAAATCACCACTAAAGAAACATGTATTATAAATTTTTAGTAGTACTGTACAATAAATTTTAGCATGGTAGTGGATATTGTGTTTCCTGCACTGGACATGTTGTCATGGTGCAACATTATGAATCCTGGAGTGATGCAACTCTCATGAATAAAGATGAGGAGACAAACACTGAAAAAATGCCTTAAATTAGAACATCAGTCTCAAACTCAAACCTGTGATTATTTTCATTAAAAGCCTCATGCCTTGCTTCTGTTCTATACATTCATATTACCATGATGACGCATTGGAAAAAAGTAATTAATTTTTTCAAGTGATCCTACTCTAAGGATGTCAAAATTAAATAACATTTATTACCACTTTTGGTAATACTACAGTTATACACACAAATCCTGCAAACCTATATTGCATCATATAATCATTTATCAAGTGGTTTGGTTTATGTAGGTGGAGGCTTGCAGGAGCATTGCAAGGTTTGCAAGAGGTTTAAAAAATGCCCATATATGGGCAGCATGATGTCATTTTTTAGTCAAATATTTGGTACAAACAATAAGAATATTTTTTAATGCACAAATTACCTTTTCTTTCTCCTTATGTGTGTCGCTCAGCCATTCTCGAAGTTCAATTAATTTACTCTCTTGCAAGGGGGTCAAGTTACCAAGAAATCGGGCAATGTACTCTTCATCAACTTTGGACACGGCTAAAGAAATGAAACAACGAATCATTGTTAATTTATTTTTATAAATTACAAAATAAAATATAAAGACAAGGCTAATGTTCAGATTATTTTTGTATGTCAAAAAAACATTAAAGAATTAAAAAATGGTATTACTGCTGAAACAACATAGAAAGTCAATCAAAACAAATAAAACCTATATTGCACAAATATGAAAAATTAATTTTAAAAACATATAAATTAAATTTTTTAACATTTTGTTTTGTTTTAATTTTTATTTATTTTACTTAAAAATATATTTTTTTTTAAATTTTCAATTCTTTTTCTTTTAGTCATAAAGTACAAGTTAATTAGAACCATTAAAGACCCCTCCAATTAAAGACCACCCCTAATTAAAGGTCACCTCTTTTCTGTGGCCCCAAATTCATAAATGTTTTTATCTTTATTATTCTACTTAGAGACCAAAGATGCTAAAAAGGGAGACCTGTACTCTAGTTCAAACCCAATGATGATGTTGGCAAAAAAATGATCATAAATACAAATTTATATATTTTTTAAACTGTTTTGGGTTGCTCTGTAAATCATCATTATAAGTGATTTGAATGATGTAGGCAGAGGTTTATGGGAAGTCTGTGCAGGTTAGCAATACTCCTATAGACAAGCTGACAAATCCCCAATTTAGTTTGACGTAATACTAATAACACAACCATTTAGATGTCAAACAAATCTAAAAATAGATTCATGAGGAAGAAAATCAGGTCCGGAGGAAATGTGGGTAAAAAGATCGAAGGATAGTGCTACAAAAATGTGAAAAAAAAGCAAATATTTATTGAACCTAGCCCAGATAAAATTTACTGTATAAAAATTGATTCCATGGTTACTTATTCAAAATTAGGCCTGATGATACCACATTTAATAAAATTTTGTATTAAATGTTGTTAATTCAGATGCTGGCCTTCTGTGATTTATATTAAACATTCACACTATTAAATTTCACGTGACAAATTAATGTGATATATTATTATTCATCCTTTTATGCCTGCTTCTAAGTAAATATCCTGGGTTTGCTGTCTTCAATTGTTTGTGCTGAGGCATCTACTGTAACCACATCTACATTCTTATTGTTATTTTTTTTTTATATTAACTTAAAGCTCTGTCCACACTATCAAATGCCCATATATGGGCAGCATGATGTCATTTTTTAGCCAAATATTTGGTACAGACAATAAGAATATTTTTTAATGCACAAATTACCTTTTCTTTCTCCTTATGTGTGTCGCTCAGCCATTCTCGAAGTTCAATTAATTTACTCTCTTGCAAGGGGGTCAGGTTACCAAGAAATCGGGCAATGTACTCTTCATCAACTTTGGACACGGCTAAAGAAATGAAACAACGAATCATTGTTAATTTATTTTTATAAATTACAAAATAAAATATAAAGACAAGGCTAATGTTCAGATTATTTTTGTATGTCAAAAAAACATTAAAGAATTAAAAAATGGTATTACTGCTGAAACAAAAAAATCTGAATAAATACAACATAGAAAGTCAATCAAAACAAATAAAACCTATATTGCACAAATATGAAAAATTAATTTTAAAAACATATAAATTAAATTTTTTAACATTTTGTTTTGTTTTAATTTTTATTTATTTTACTTAAAAATATATTTTTTTTAAAATTTTCAATTCTTTTTCTTTTAGTCATAAAGTACAAGTTAATTAGAACCATTTGTACTACCTATCAATCCCGTTCCATCAACTGCCCAATCGGGCCTTTCTATTAATTACCCTATCACCTGTCTTCAATCAAATCATACTGTTGTATTACGGTAAATAAATTTCATTGGGACTATCACCATCTTGTCTCACTACTGAATATTACTTAGAATTGAGTGAATTTGCTAGTAGTAATATTCATAACTTAAGAATGCATGAATAGTATTTATAGGTCAGGGTAACAATCTCTCATTCTAGTTTTATACTCAAAATAACTTATTTAAATGTAAATAATGTAATTCAAGTATTGAATAAGTTTTAGCTTAAAAAATATACATGGCTATTCATAATTTACTAAATCTTGTATAATGTTACTGAATTGTGGAAATAAACATTGAACATTGAACAATGAACATATTCCTATATAATGGCACTTTATTGTTGTGCCATTGCTTTTTGTAAACCCAGGCGCTAATTGGATATCTAGCAGAATAGCGAATAAATCTGTGAGCATAATTCATATAGCATGACTGACATATACTCAAAGTGGAGATAGTCGTACATTATTGTGTGTCATAGCCTACAGATACAAGATGACCAAATACTACACGTTTACTATACTGTCTGTACATAGAAGAATGTATTGTAGTAGATTGGAAAATACTGAACTCATGGCAGACCAATAAATTTTCAATAAATGGGCCACACCAGTTAAATGAATGAAAAATAAATGAACGACCAAACGAATGAAGAATAAATAAATGAATGAAGAATAATTAAAGGCACAAAGAATAACTGAACGAACGAATGAATGAACGAACAAACAATTGGATGAATGAATGAATGAAGAATAACTCAATGAATAGTTAATTGAAAGAAATGAACGATACTGTAAAATAATTAAGAAAATAATCCAATACAATTTTCTACTAACAGTATATCAAGGAGATAAAAGGAAATGATCAATAAAATTAGCGAAATTAACAGACATGATCTGTAAAAGTAGAGACAGATTATAAAGGAAAGTTTATTAGTATTATTCAACTTTAGGCACAAGGGCCAGGGATACAGTATGACAAACAGATGCCACTTTGAATGAATATTATTAGTAAGCAAAAAGATTGTGACATGTATGATAAAATGTACCAAATGGTGTACTTGATTAAGCAATTATTTGTGATGGCCACCATAGGCAATTCATCACTGCAAAGCATGCAGTATGAATTTCAATGTCAAAAGATAATGAGGCACAATAATGAGCAATTACCCTCATCAAATTATAACAGTATGAGAAAATGTCTTTCATATAAAATTATTCAACTGAAGAATTTAACATCCTATATCACCTACTAACATGAAGAAAAACCTTTGATGGACACCATGGACGAGGGAATGGATTTGAAACGTTCATAATTTAATCATTACTTTATCTTTATTAGCTACATGTTATTAATATTGGGGGTTTTTGTGATTCTGGAAAAACTGACAATAGAATTTAGAAAAAAATTATTTAAATTTGGATATTTTTTTCTACTGTACATTAATTTTCCATAAAAAAGAGGAAATATCTGGATGATTAATTTTACCAGTAGTTGACCTAATCAGGTCAACACCTGACTTGGAATGATGTGTTTACAACTAAAAGAGTATATTATGTGGCTGTGGAGCTTGGGGGAATCTACTTTAACAGCAAGCAATTTGGAAGTCCTACTGTATGTATTCCTCATGAGTTCTACATCTGAATGCTCATATTAAATGATATTAAAACTCTGAACTATCTTGCTGTAATGCAGAACATAATATGAATTATTAATGCTGAAGATATGTAAATGCAGCAAAGCATATATTTTCAATGTAGACATAATATGTCTCCATATTACAATATGTCTGAAATATTATTTCAATTATGACTACACACATAATAATCGATATTCAATTAGGTTGCAACAGGTTTATACATTTTGGTGATGAATTGTTCTTCATGGGTTTCCGAACTGATGTAAAGGGCTATCTTAATTTTGTGTTGCTAATTTAGTTCTGAAAAAAACTGTAATGTGCCAAGAATAGCGAAAAACTTGGGAATGGTTAATGATACAATGATACATATTTTGGAATATTTAAGAACTGGGAAAAAAGGGAATAACTGAATAACTGATCTTTTATTCTACCTTCCCCACCCCCCCCCAGTTTTTTAAATATATTCCTTCTTTGCATCATACACAGAAAGTTTATTATTTCAACAAAAATCTCTTAAAACGACATGATATGTGAAACCAACATTTTTAATAATTGTGTATGTTTTGAAAGTGTATGCGATTCCATTTTTTTGTAAAAAGTTTGAAACATGAAAAATTTTCAAGGCACTGAACAGTATTTAAAGTCAATGAACCCACTGAGATGTAAGTCACTGCCACTAAAATGTAGAGAACCATCAATGAAGATTTAAAGGAAGTCGTGGTGGTTACATGAGCATCCTACAATGGACAGAAAACCATTGATAAATGACTATCATGACTTAGCAATATTTCAAGTACTGTACTGCTGTAAGGGAGGGTCTTCTGATAAGTATTTATTAAAGAAAACAAACAATATTATATATCTCCTTCAGATTGTTAAATAGTAGTTTCTGGGGAAGATATAGGAGCACTCAAAGCCGCTATCATTAGCAATGATACATTCCTTCTATAATATTTACATTAAGAAAAAATGTATTATTATAATTTAATTATAATTTTTAAAAAAGGTAAGGATTTATCTGGACATTTTCAAGGTTTGTCAGATCTTTTTCTCAACTTGCGCTAAAGGCAGTTGTTTAATGACTTGCATAATTTCTAAAATTATAAACATGGGAAACGTTTAGAGTTTAAAGGTGAATAGAATCCATGTGGTAAGGTGAGGTAAGGTAGCAAAGAAGTCGGTTTTTCATTTTTGTGTCTACTGCCCCTCAGGGAGCAGTAGACACTATGTTGTCTCGCAACAGTTGACCTTATTAAATCCGGTTGAGGTCATGTGTAGGTGGATCTTATGTGTGGTTAGTAACAGGAATACTGTAGTTGTCCTGGTAACAGGATAAGGATATCACTGTCACTGTAATGTATATTAACCCTCTAGATACCGTCTACGACTGTAGTCGAAATTGACCTCAAACCGAGAATTCCCATTTTCGACTGTAGTCGAAATTTAGTGACTAAAAAATAGGTGGTTTTCAAATCGCTCGTGTTTTTATTTTAGCTCCAATACGTCAGAAATTTTGAACACACATGCGTGAAGCTTTTTTCTTTCGAAATCTGTGAAGAACTCACATGCGCTTATATAAAAATTTTTAGAAATATCAATTTGAAATCGTTATTAATTTCAAAAATTTTTGGAAATGGCCGCACAAGATGTGTACACAGCTGAGGAAGCGATTGACCTGATTTTTGATTCAGACAGCGATGAAGGTGAGTTTTTAGATGTGCGAGACTTAGACGTGCCTGTTACCGATGATGACGGTGGGGCTTCTAGAAGTTCTGACGGCGGAGATGTTCTTGATGAAAATGAGCCTTGGCCTAGATATGTGAGGGGGGTCGACGCTTTTGAATGGAAAGATCGTGCTTATAGTTATGGATGGTTGGGTAAATAAATTATATAACTGTGTGGAATAGGAATTTTTTATATTTGTTTTTAGTTTTTTTTGGCTATAATTTTTTTTTTTTTTGGTTTTTACTGATGATTTATATGTAGCATTTTTCTCTCATTTCTATTATATTATATATATTATATTATGAAAAAAAAATCCTAAAAATATAAATTAAACATCAAATGAAAGCTTATTCTTAAAGCTTTCTTTGTTTTTGAAACATTTTTCTGTATAATTTACAGAAAGTTCCCAAAAATCCATCAGAACGACGTATACTAAAAAAACGCAAAAAACCTTGTTACACTGCAAAAGAATCCGGTATTCAAGGGTTTGCATTACAAAAGAATCTGGTATCCAGAGGGTTAACAGGAATACAATGGTGTACTTTAGTGTATACAATGAATAGGCAAATATGCATGACAGTATAATATCAACACATCCCCTCTACCCCCTTACTCTCATGATGTTAAACCATTAAATCATTAATCATTTTCCACGTCATCATTTCTATAAAATTAGGCAGTAGACACATGCTCTCGCTGGGATGGGAGCCTAATTTTTAAATATAGTGGAAAGAAGTCTAAGAGACTACGAGAAGTCTATGTCTTGTCCCTTGACAAGTTTACTTAAGACAAGGCTTATGTTTTTAGAGACAACACGGAGCAATTTACTAGATGGAGAGACTCTCAGAGTAAAGTAGGACACGGCAAATTGTATAATATCATACAGATAAAGAATACAGCACTGTAGTACTTTAAGAACTATTGAACATGACACTAGCTTTTGAGCACACAGTGCTCTTTCATGTGAAGAGTGAAAGCTAGCTATATAAATAAAAATAATCTTTAAATTTCTAAAATCCATCATGTTTCATTGATTACGTCAAACTAGTACAGCTCATGTCATTTTAGTATTAAAATATATTTTCAGTATTGCGATAAAAATACTTGGAAGGGAAAAAATCTTTGGGTTTTTCTGTCAATTCCACAATTGAAATGAAAAATTAATGTTCCTCTCAACACAAGCTGTGATGAATAAATAAACATGTAATAAATAGATAATTTTTTGAATACTATAGATGAAAATGAAATTTTGTAGTAAAATGTCTATAGACATAAAAAAAAATTCACTTTTTTTCATTAGAATTTGATAACTCATGCAATACCTTTAAATCAGTTACCATTCACTTGAAGGGTTTTTGAGGGGGCGTCTATTTGAGGAAGGTATTTATCCTTTTTGGTGTATAATGGAAAGTTATATACTCAAATTATATCCCTTAATTTCACTGTAAATGTGGAACCACATCATATAATTACCGTCAAAATGTAGTTACTGCGTGACCATGAAGATTTATTGATCCCGAACAGGTTAGAAAAAATGTAATTCTACTTGCAGCAGAACATTAATAGAATGTATTGAGAATGATCTTGTTTCGATTAGAATTGTTTATAATTATCTGGGGTGGAGGGGAGCATTTATTTGAGGAAAAAATAAATGCACAGGGGCTTTTATTCAATGGGGCACTTAGTCGAGTCAATTTAAAATAACTTGTATACATTTTACAAGGATTAAAGTATTCCAATCACAACAATATCCAACAGATTACCAACTTACCTCCATCATCATCATAACCACCAACAGCGCCACCGTTCTCCTTGACAGATGATGCAAGCCGTGTCCTAGTCTGTGAGCTGATGGTTTCTGTGGAGGGTGAAATCAGTGATGCTTCCTGATTGGATGTTGAGGGGACAGACTCAGCTGTTGATGGACACACTCCATTCACATCTGTACACACTGTACGTGGATCTTCGTTAGGGTGTAATTCTGACCACGTTGGTATGGGGCCATCGCTTTTCTCTAGTACTTCATTGATATAGTACGTAAGGATTTCTTTACCCTATATTGTAAAGAAATATAGAGAAATAATTTGCAGTTTGGTATACACAAGATGCTTACCTTTTACTAAAAAGTTTTAACATATCATCCTCAGTTATAACATCATAATCACAAGCTAACAAAGATTTGTTTGGCTTCTCTCTTCCCTCTCATTCATTTTAATGTTTTACATTATTTACAAGATTTGCAATTATCTTTTGGATGAATATATTAAAAATTAGTAATTCTGCTATACTCTTTTCAATGATTTTTTAACTGTAGGGTGTACTCAGTTTGCACAACTCAGATTTACGACACAAAAACTCCCTTTTTTCAAAATGGCAGAGTAATTTTAATCAAAATGTTCATGTATTTCTAAAAGCATGCAAGGTATACTAACACTTCCCTCAGTGTTTGTATCACACATGAGAATGTTGATAATCCCACAGGATTGGAGGAGGTTGCACTTTGTGATGAGGCAAGCCATCCTAAAACCAGCGTACTGTTGCAAATGGTTAACTGAGTAATTAGCATTAGAATGTGTTAGTACTGTATATGTGTAGTACCTAGAAAATCGTAATACAGGCAACATGGGCAATAGTCCAGTAAATGACCCATCAACTTAACATTTTTTCAATGTGCAAAATATGCAAATAAAAAAATTATATTTTTTTTCTTGGCCATGGACGCTGGTTTTGGGATGGCATACCTCAAGTAAAAATGGTAAAGGTAGTCCTGCATAAATTAATTAACATAGAGGAATGAGCGGTTAGCAGCCCATCGTACAATATAATGTGTGATAGGGTGTCCAGATCTTTCCACACAGCCTGAGCATTTGGCTGATTGGTATCAGGCAGGCTCTTCAATGTCATGACCAGAGTTTGAGATCCGGCTCTGCAGCCGAGTATTGAATTCGGGTCTTTAATTAAAAAAACTCAGCTCCTCGAATAACCCTTTCAGGAGAGTTAGGCGTATTAAGGACCATATCTAGTATGTTGTAGTTTAAGTCGTTGGCACTGCACTCTGTTGCGGGTCCCCAGGGACTCAGCCCAAATTTCCACAATGTGTATCAAATTTGAGGACAAATAAAGATTTATTATTATTATTATTTTTTTAACCTCCATATTTTAACCAGTACCAAATTATACTCCTGGATAGAGATAATCGTAGAGGAATTGCCTACCCAAGGCAAAATGCTCACCGATGGTTCAAACCCCACACACTGAGGCTGGAAAACCAAAATGCAACCTCCCAACATTGATAATACATTTTAAGCACTTTCACTCACTATATCAAGGGATTAAAATAGTAGTGTGCTACAAAGCTGTGTCATGTGAAATAGCCCAATGCTTCTTGTTTGTTTGATTCAATTAAGTTCTGTCTACACTATCAAATTTTTTTTTACAACCAAATGTTACATGCGCTCATTCATGTGCCTATATATGGTCATGTGATGTCATCATGACCATATTTAGGCATTTCACATGTTTTTGTCAAAAAAATTGACAGTACAGTAGTGCATAATAGTACATTACACCTGTTTTACCTACCTTTTTAATGTTATTTGCATATTGTTTTACTGCTACTTTTTCTACAGAATTTTCAAACCCAAAGAATGACTTCACTTCTAAATTGGCTGTTTGTTCAAAACATGTCCAGTGTGGATTATCTGGGTGTACCTGTGAAGACACAAATTTTGAAAGTTTAAATGATGATGGAATTCTCAAATTGTTTTTTCAAGAATTTTAAATGCTCTCATACAGTACGCGCACTAAAGGAACTTGACCTCAAAACATTAAAAGAGCTTGTTCTCAAAATGAGTTCGTACTAATAGTTCATTGTAGGAACTTTCCCTAAAATATTAAACAAGTTTTTTTTATCAAAATAGGAACTTCTTGTACTTAAAACATTAAAAGACTTGTCTACAACATTAAATGAGCTTTTTCTATCAATCGATAGTAGATCTCAAAGTCGTATGTTAAAGGTTTTTAACTGTAGTTCTTCTGGCATAAGCCCATCATCATTGAACACAATATAAGGCCAATTGTGGTAGGTGGGCTTACAGACAGGGAATCCCCATTAAATTAAAAGGCAATCTTTTAGCACTAAACTACAGTTTAGACCAACAGAAATATCCAAAATAAAGGGCTAGAGCAGATTCATGGTGAAGGTTGTGATTTTTTTAATATATAAAATTTAATAATCTTGTAATCGTTGAATAATTTTAACCTCTTTCTGTACATTTATTGATGATTCTAAACAACAGTTTCCTTTTTGTTATCTACGGGTCAAGGTGATGAAAATTTGTTTCGCTCTTTGTCATTCAAGTTCCGCTTCACTCTGACTATTAATATGTACAAGCATGTGTGTGATTAACGTTTTGTATTTTTTTTCTTTTAAGTGAAGTTTTAATTTTATAAGTGAAGATGAAATCAATGAATTAAGATGTTAAAATCTTTTTTCTTTACACTAAAATAGTAGTCCCTTGTTCTGTTTTCATTTTTTTTATTTGAAGGATCCCAAATCAAATATGTCATCACAAGGGGATTTTTTTTTTTTGAATATCATTGCATCTTTACATACCTTTTATCTTTTAAATCGTCCTCGCTTATGGTATTTTTTTTTTTTTTTGGTGTCTCTAAACAGTCTTTTACTTTGATACTTCTTCCATGTTTTGGAATTTATTAAACAATTTATTAAGTTGAATAACATTTTTATGTTTAGTGTGTAATAAAGATGTTCTTTTTAAAGTTTTTGTTGTTCATTGTTGAGTTCATTTTACAGAGTAACTGTCCGTTTTGTATATATTAATGAATAGGTGTAATTACATTTAAAAAAAATATTAATTTAGGTAGCCAGAACAAGTCAGATAGTGCAAGGAGATAAAGTTATGATAGGAAGAATTGGTGGGAAGGTAAAATTTGAGTACAGCTGACAGCAACTGACGCACTTACTTAACTGATGTGCAGGTCAAAAATTGTGAATACGGTACATGGAATAGGAAATGGCTTGAATTGATAGAAAAACTATGTCTGGTATTGCCTTAGGCAATCATTCACATATAAACTGACTGACGCACTTGTATAGTCGAAGACTTATTCACATTGACAGGGTTTTCAGAAATCACAAGAAATCTGCATTTATCTTGCAATGAAATTATAAAATTATACTGTACTGAGGACATTACTAGATGATATACAGTACTTCAAATTGAATTCTGAATGACATATTAAATTCAGTTTTATTACAACATATACAAAAATGATATATAAGCCCAATCAATTAAAGGCTGTTCTAACATTGGGCTGAGAGTAATAAACAATCAAGGCTATTCTAATATATAACTTCACTAAAAAAAATTGACAAAAAATTTAAAAAATAAAAATAAACTGTTCGAAGCTAGAAAGAATAAAAATCTGTGCAATACTGTATAGTTGAAGTTCATTTCAAACATTTTACAAAAAAATATTAAGGAAAAAACATATCCATTAGCTTAATGATGACAAATCTGTGCTATTTAAAGTTCATTTGAACATTTTAAATCTTGTGGGAGTTATACAGCTGACAGCAGTTAAAAATAAACGGTAAAAGCAAGTTTATCATCTACAGTACAAAGAGGCCAGCAACTGACGCATTTACAGCAGTTTTTGTAATTTAGAAACCCAAATAGGCGATGACACTCTACGAAGATTATTCTATTAGGCTTGGGATACATACGACCAGTGGTGTCTAAGATTGGTAATAACAGTGTGCAATGGGAGGGTACGATGTGAGAGGAGCCAAAGGAAAGTGGGTGGGTACTAACTGAGAGAATGAGGTGATTTTTAACAAACTTAAGTATTTGTTTTTAGCAAATTTTCCAGGGTCAAATCTGGAAACAATTTGTTTTTGAGAGATGTTACCTAATGGATACAACTAATTAGAGAGAACAAGAACCAGGCCTCAACAAAGTTTGGATGCTAATATTCTGGGGAAGGAGCAATTTTATCAAGAAAAGAAAATGTGGATTCCCATCTAATTTAATAACCACTATATTGTCCAAGACAAAAAAATAAAACAATATGAACAGTTTAGCTACATTTACACTAGACACAAAACGGTACAACAACTAGAAGATAAAAATGCGCTCAGTGTTGAAAAATATACAAAATGCGATGATATGTCGTTGTCATGTTGTTATCTTGGAATTTTTTTATACCTTGCTTGCAATAATGATGATTTCGAATTAAAATAAAACTTTACTTTTTGCCAATTAGTATACTGCCGCCATAAAATTTGGAATTTTCATTTTTCTTAATTTTTATTATGCCTGCCGCTGCCTTGAAATCTCCAAAAATTATTATTAATCTAATAATTCATTGTCTACAGTTCAGGTTAAAAAATGTAATGGTTTGTGGGATTGAAGGAGAGAAGTTATCATTTATTGCGAGAGGCCAGCAGACCATATCACTTCTCACATTAAGATGCCAGCCTATCTTTAAGTCTCTATTTAAGTTTAAATCATTAAACCATCCCATTACTATAATAGTAATACTACACTGTTTCAACAATAACATTTTAGTTTCAATTTCTTCTCCATCTAAATGTTTTTGACAAAACCACTGCCATAAGAAAAAAAAAAACCTTATATTTAATTTTTTTTTCTGCCCATCTCTGCCGATCTTTAAAAAAATAAGTTTCGCGAAACAAGTTATAAAAAAGTCTTGCCTAACAAGTTTCATGTTTCTTGATGAACTCTTGGCAATTTACAACAAAATGATAAACAAAAGAAGAGTATAGACAGTGCCCCCAAGCAACATCGGCACATACGTAATTCGACAGGTGACGTCATACCCAGACTGTAGAGACAACAGCACAGTCGGTTGAAAAGATCTGATTGAGATAAACAATGTTCAAGATACACTTGACTTTCTTCATGTTTTGGCTCATAATGAACTCTTGGCAATTTGCAATTCAAAATAATGAACACAACAAAGCAACACAAGTGAATACACAATTCAAACAGTGATGTCATGCCCAGGCTGTAACAACAAGTCAGTTGAAAAGGTCTCATTAAGATAAAAAATGACTTTCTTCTTGGTTTGGTTCATAAAGAAGTTATAGCAAGTAATAAACAAAACAGAGCAGAGAACATTGAATTATGTAATTCAACAAGTTATAACAACATGCTCGGACTATAACAACAACCACGATCTCTGATTGTTGAGAGAAAAAATATTTCAGATAAAATTGACTTTGTTCTTCATTAAATACTATAACAGGAAAAGGCCTCCTTGCTTCCCACAATGTAATTGAAGGATAAATTGTCAATTCTATGATTCAAATGAATGCGCAATGAGATCAAGTATATGACACTACTGTAGGACCCGTTTGCTGGCCTAAGTGTTATTAATATTATTATTGTATATTTATAGAGCGCATATCTAAAACTCTATGCGCTTAACAATTTCAAATTAATCATTATTTATTTTATCAATTAATTGTGAATTAATAAAAAGTTTATAATTCAAAGAATTGTGAAATTTCAATGTGTGATGGTAAACAACGCAAGGTCTCAAAGGGTCAAGCATCCATCACTGCCCCGGCACAATCCCAGACCTCTACCTAGATGGTGCGAACAAAGGAGCAGGTTACACATTTGCCCTGCCACAGACGAATGGGTACTCGGGGACAGTGACCAAGATTGTCCAAGTGGCCATCTCTTTTTGTTGCAATATTTGTAATTGTGATTTTGTTCTGTTTTAAATTGTAAATTAATATAATCTTTTATAATTTTTCTATTTTTGTTAATTCAATTAATTATCTTCTCATTAATTTTTTTGATTTATTTTTTATTTCACTTATTTTTCTGTCCAATATGTCAATTTTTTTATTTTTTTTTATTTTAATGTTTTCCTTTAAATCATTATTTTATATGATTTATATACTGTAGGCCTATATCTGTTTTTTAAAAATTATTATTATTATTAATTTTTTCCTGGTTTAATTAAATTAATTTGCTTATGTTAAAGATCAAGTTTAATTTTTATACTTATGTTTTAATTGTATGTACTGAGGGTCCCAATTGATCAGCTCAGGCTGGATGGACCACCCTCACAAAATATTGTTGAAATAAATAAATAGTAGCCCCTAGAGGCAGAGCAGTCACATTTGTAATCAAAAGAGAGAGAGGGAGAATAAGAGAAAAATAAAATACACTAAACGACTAAAGAAACAAGGGAATTTAGTTTTCACCAAAGACGGAAACAAAAAGATGGGTTTTAAGTCTTGATTTGAACTGTCTATACACTGATGGCATCACGTATATTGCCAGAAGTCAGTTCCAAAGAGTAGGAGATGATATGGAAAATGCTGCATCCCTGTAAGTGATAGTTGCAGGTGCTCTCAGTAGAGAAAGGAATCACTGTGACGAGGATCTTAGAGTTCTCTTGCTTTGATAATATCAGTTTTTTTATGTAGACGGAGAGTTGTACAGTCGGCATTTATATGTCAGAAGTAATACCTTGAACTCAACTCTCTGATGCACAGGTAGCCAGTGCAAGTTTCGCAGGACAGGGGTAATGCTCATGCCGCCTAGTCCTGGTGACAATTCTCGCTGCAGTGTTCTGTACACGCTGGAGATTTTTAATCTCTGTTTAGGGAGACCGTAATAAAGACTGTTACAATAATCCAGGCGTGATGAGACAAATGCATGCAGAAGTTTAGTTGTTGGTTCTTTAAGAAATTGTCTGACAGAGCTGATCTTACGGAGAGCACGAAAAGATGATTGAAGCCTTGTTCCGACGGTGTAAGTTACACTGGTGATATCGTAGCTATCGAACAAGTGCTTGTTATGAGGCTGACACCGACCGTATGAACGGGGTCACTTAGTAGAGGACAAGCGCTTCACCCACCAAGCTAACACCAACAAATGACCGGATTGGCAAAGGCTCTCATCCGATAGAACTTTCTGTTAATTGACTTGCCACATGGTGACTGCAATAACATCTGTAGCTTGACCACGGTCTTGTTTTGAGGCAGTTCTACTAGGCCTAGTTGGTTCATAATATCAACCAAAGCATCTTTAAAATTACCTTTTTAAGTTGTTTTTAACTTCATAATTGTCAAAAGTAATCCAAATATTAAACATTACAGGACAAATTTATATTATTACCATTTGTTGTAAACTTCATATATATTTTCATGTCTTTTTTTGGGAAATCTGCAAAATACCATGGTAGTTCGTTCGCGGTGTCTAAAGATACGGCTGAACGAGATACGATGGACACCGGTGAGATACTGTATGTACATGATTCTGAAATTACTGCTAATACAATAGCTTTATCTTTAGCACTGCAATTCATACATTCTAGCAAGAAGAACCACGAGAAACAGATTGTTGGAAAGTGACCAATACTTGATGTCCTGAAAACAGGTAATAATTTTTAACATCGCCAGGTTTCTCTGAGCAAATCTAATTACCAATAAAACGAATGCTTTTATATTGTTTTTACATGCATTTTCGGTCTGATATTTTTTCCCTAAACCCAACACATTCTTCGTAGTCACGATGCCACTTGCTGATCGGTTGTAAACATCAGCCTAAACTCTGCCAGTTAATTGGTTAATTTTTTTTGTGGGGTCATGTGCAAACATGTGCTTGGATATGATGATGTCAGATCGCCCAAAGTTTCATTGCGTGACAGCTTGCTGATAACAAACTCAGTATATTTTGCCTATATTTATAAATTAAATCTAAATAAATCTAACAAATTTAAATTTTATTCTCTACAAATTTTCTCTGTAATTAAATTAGCAACATATTTCTCAAAAGTGTCTTGTTTGAAGAATAAGTGAAGCTATGCATTTGTAATTTACACTAATGAATCTAACGACATCCAAATCCGAATAAACGTCTAGGCTAGGCCTACTAGACTACTAAAAGAGTCAGCCATTGTACGAAACTTTGCTTTGAGTTCCATCTTCATTTTTAAGGAGCAATAATGCACTTTATTAAACAATGGAAGGCGTAATTTTCACTTGATCTAACCATGTAACTTTAACGTTTAGTTACTGGTATGTCGTTTTAAATCAAAAGATAATCTCTGGCAGCAGTACGCTATTGGGACTGAGAAAGCAGTACGAACGATTTATTCACAGGGTATTGTGCTAGGCCTACATTAGTTGTTAATTCCTAGAGAGCAATGTGATTATTGTGTTATTTCGTCCGGAAATCGTTCTTTTTTTAACTATTTGTTCGGTTTGTAGAAGTTCGTACATTGTACACAAAAAAGAATAATGACCAATGATATCGATATAAAGATGTTTTTCAGCCTAGGCCTAGCATCTCTTACGTCGGTAAATAATTGACGTGGTCAGCAAAAACTGCATCGGCATTTTGAGGGATTTGGAGGTGAGTTATTTTGAAATGTAAGGCGAGCTATTTTTCACACCCTTCGATAGCAGTTTAGGTGCACGAGGCGTGATCGTGCGCCTTAAATGACAAGGTCTGGGTTATAACCTTGAAAATGTCTTCAGTATTAACAAGGTTCCAGTTTACCAACTTACATCCTGGAATATGTGGTGGTACGTTAACCTCAGGAATTGATGTGGACTGGATCATCAACTGAAGATCAGATATTTTCTTCTCAAAGAAGTTGACAAAATCCTCAGCTAGTTCAAACTCGTCTTCATGGACTGGTAGGTGTTGGCCGTGTTTGGGGTTGGTAAGATTATCAATCAAATTGAAAAGCTGTTTCTGGTTACATCTTCCAATTTTACTGATAATGTCAACACTTTTCGCTTTTCCAAGTTTCGTGTGGTATTCAAATGTCATTCTAGCATACTCATCTTGAACTATAAGGCCAGTTTCCTCCACTTTCTTTCACATTTACGCATTTCTTGATTGGGGGCTTTGCATGTTGCATTATACCAAAGTGCATGTGGTCTGAGTGTAATTTTCCGTCTGGCGACAAGTGCATGAGTATCAAGTAATTCCCGGAGGCATGTGTTGTATTGTGAGAGTATTTGTAAGTATTCCTACATTTTCTATGACATTCAAGCAATGGTTTTGGTTGTTTAAATAATTATTTTCCTACTACGTTCATTCATAAACAATGTTTGAAATGTTCCTGTTTGAACCCACTTTGCTCAAAACAATATTAACAATTATTCTTTCGGTGCTCGGGGTCACATTAGTAGCTTCACCAACATCGACAAAATGTACGTAGTTGGTGAACTGGTATAAACTTGCTATACAACATACGGCTGCCGGGATGATTGGCAAATGAAAAAAAAAATCAGCAGGGCGTTTATTAGAGTGGGAGCGTTTATTTGAGACAAAAACGGTAATAAAAAAATTTAGGGAGCCTAAGCCGGCTGAGCCCCCTTGAATCCGCCTATGTGACATGCGTGTAGCAAAAGCAAATTATAAAACAGACAATAAAAACCCATTGTCTCCTCCTTGTCATGTGCAATGATACATGGAAGTGATGTTGCGATTGATTTCTCTATAAATCTACTGCTATTTCTCAAGGATGGCCTGGATGTATTATTCAGGCTTTCTTCAGTCAATAACTTCACAATTTGAATGCAATCATTTCCAAAGAAAATCAATTGCATTTTTGGAAGCAAATAAAGGTACTTTCTATTCTGCAATATCAACCCTGGAGTACAGGTAGTGTCGGTAGACACAAGCACGTAATATACTATACTTTTGGTGGCCAGGTTATATAAATGCTCCGGAACTTGATGAATTCATTAAGTTTATAAATTAATTAATTTAGTTATCCTTGGCTTGCCATTACTGTAATTACTTAGGGGATTGTTATTTTCATAAACCATGAATTAATTTAAAGAATTTTATGCAAAGCTATAGATAAATAGTGAGCAGAGATAAATTAAATCAAAGACTTTCATTTTGTGATAAAAGACTTGAAAGCAAACCCATAACCAATGCAGCTCAGGTCTTCACCACTGTTTACTCGGTATGATTTATTTTTTTGGAATTTGAAATAACCAATCCACTGGGATGGTAATTTTCACCTACATGCAAAAGATGGGCTATCCAGATTTAGATCAGTACTGCCCACAAAGCATATCAGTGAAAATTGCCATCCTTACAGATCTGTCGACGTTGACCTACAGTATACACTTAAATTGAACAATACTAATTATTTGGCGAATCAAGTGGCCGAGCGGTAAGGCAGGGGCACCGCTATCTGCAGCCTTAACATCGGCGCTGGTTCCAGCCACTCCTCGCCCAGGTTTCGGTTGGTAGAACCAAGTCTTCTCGGATAAGGGCTGAAAATAGAGGTCCAGTATACGTATCTGGCTCGTTGACACATTAAAGAACCCACTGCATCTTTCAGAAGAGTAGGGGTTACCCCGATTCTATGGTTATTTTCAACCAGTTGTTGTGGAATGATATGAACATGTAGCTACTATATAAGTGCCTCTTTAAGGTCGTTAGGTAGTCACGGACAATGCCCATATGCAATTCAGCACAATGAAGTTGTTAGTTATGGATTATTCCCCTACCTTTACCTCATTTACCTTTTAATATCTGAATTGTATTATCAACTTTAAATCAAAACCAAGGAAGAAAATGTATTCCGTGTCAATTCCTAAAATATTTTGATACTATAGTAAGCAAAATTGTTTGGTAATCAATTTGAGTACTTGTTTAAACTTAAATAATCCTGATAAATCAGCAAAAATTGCATTTTTTCTTTTCTGACTTAACAAAAGATTGATAAAATTTTTAGTCGACAAGTGGTAAAAAAAATTATGATACTAACTTAGATAACGTTCAACAAATCCTGAAATTGGTTGAATCAGAGGAAAATGATTGTGGCACATAGTTGCCATGGTTACTTGACGTAAGTTCATTACTAATAGCAGCATTTCAAAGAGCATTATATCAAAGAGAGATCCAATCATATTAGATGAAGAAATTGAATGTGGATCAAATTGATTCTCAGAGAAATTAGTAGAATTTTAACTTCGCAATGTTGACGAATTAAGACTCTGAAGGGGTTACCCATTTTTTTTTCATCATTTTCAAGTGAGTACAAAACATATGCTAGTGGGAAGGGGTTAAAAGTTTTTATGAAAATGGACAAAATTATGATCTCAAAATGACGTCATTTTATTAAGTACTCTAATGAGAGAGAGGCAGGGAGATGTCAAAGAAAAGAGTATGTTTTTACTTTCTTGAAAATAATGTGAAAATATAAGTATAGCGCTGTTTGCCAATACACCATGTTATATTATTGTTAGTCATCATGCTTTTTGTTATATAATATGATGTAAAGAGGCACTGCAATATGCACTATATATTATAAATGTAAATTATTATTTATTATTTTATAAATGACCCCTGTATCAATTACCAATGGCAGGCCTCGAATTTAACCGCGGCCACCGCGGCCATTGCCGACGGTGCCCTCCCAGTTGGCCTTGGTGCCCCTGAAAAATGAAGCACGACGACAGCCACTACTTGCCTGCCCTTTCAAAGCCTTGGCCTCGGTGCCCTCATGATGATTAATATAGATCGTTTGACACGTAAAAAAAAAATCTAAGTAAGAGCGTTAAATCTTGAAAGAAAACACGAAAGCCAAAAACGTAGGTCGCCTAAGCTAGCTTAAGCCAGGTTGCAGTGACAGAACAGAACATGAGAGCATTTCCATGTGTGTTGTTGATACGAACTGTTTTTGCGGTTACCGTTGTGTGCGCATGCGTCTTACTGTTATTGCAATATAAACATGGGCTCATTCGACTGGTTCATTTCGTTGGAACGAATTTTCGTTGAGTATTATTTTCATTCGACTGGTTCGCGTTAAATAGACTTCGTTGACAACGAAAATTGATGTAAACCAGAGTGCGTTAATCAGCGTTAAGTTACCCACGTGACCAAAGAGAGACATGGCCGATTGGTGATTTTTTATTAACAACATTTGCATTAATATTAAATTTAGATTAAATTTCATGAAATAAACATTATAATATTTACCCACATGGAGTCAAAAAATTATTGTAGGCAAACAGAATAAAAAAAAACTGGATGAAAATATTTTTTTTAACGAAAAACCCATACTACCACAAGTTGAAGCAATCTTGATTACGCAACATGTATCACGGTAACTATACAACCATTTTGTTTTGTTGAGTACAGTATTACAAGTTTTCTATTTGACTGGTCGTCTTCGTTGAGTAGAATGTTACCGCTGCGCGCAGATGGGCGTGGTTTAACAAAGAACGACCAGTCGAATACGGTCTTTGTATAGTTGTAAACATGTGCTTGCTGCACAGCTAACTTTGGGCGATCTTACGTCATCGCAGCTTTCACGGCCGCGGCCAGTTTAGAGTTGTGGCTTCCTCTCCGATGACGACGGACTGAGCAACAGCACAAAGATATCGAACTTCTTGAAATTTGATTGTTTTGTACGATCGCCAAATTTTGCCTTGGGTGCCCTTTTATACTTGAAAGTTTGGCCTTGGTGCCTTTCAAAATCATGTCATACCAGAGGCCAATTGGCCTTGCCCATAAAATCCCCAAATTCGAGGCCTAAAATGGTTGTATCACTTGCTTATAATAAAATAATTTTTCATTGCATTATGTAAAAAGAGCAGTTATGGATCTGATTGGACTGATTTGGTCTGGACACCAAAGAAAGCCCACAAAAGTCCAAAGAAAACTTAATTCCAGAGGGATCCTTCTGGTAGTGATTTGCATGTTTACATGCTGTAGCCTTTTAGAAAATAGCGCTCAGTAAATCACATCTGATAATGTTGCTATAGTGGATTGAAATAGAAGGTAATAGGACTTGATAGTGCATTATACCCAAGACTCAATGTTCTTCAAAATAAAATAAGAAAATATTTTTAAAAACCCTAAATTTTCCTATAAAATTCTTTCTATTTAATCCTGCGTATTTCCTTTGTCCATATGATAATGTGCACAAGCAGCCTATAACATCACTTGCGTACTTCAGTCTGTAAAATGAAGACGTGTGCCTTGATCCCGGATTTTTCGCATTCTACATTTTGTTAAACTATAAGGAAGTATTTATTTTGCGATTAGTATGTGTGTTAATATTATAACCAAGGTAACTAAAACAATTCCAAGAGCAGAAAAACCAAACAGCACTCTATCAACCATCTATTATATTTGATCAAATAAATTAATGCACTCACCGAGTAAACACAGCCTTCTAGAATATGCACACGTGAAGAGAAACTCTCGTTACGGGCCTCTATTTTTAGGGTCCTTTCACGCCAATTAACGCAGTTTGTTTGAATAAAGTACACATGGTCAACACCTACAATCTGTCAAAGAAACAAATAATCTTTATTACTTTAAGAAATTCAAAATACAAACAACATTAACAACAACAATATAAAACAACACCTGAATTTCAATGTACAGTGTTAAAATCAATCTATCTATTAAAGATAAAAAATAACAGAATGGATACCCAGAGAAAGCAAAAGAAAAAGAGGAAGACAGAAACAGAGGTGGAGAGACAACTTGAAAACATATGTCAGTAAGTGTTGGTTGAAAGAAACATCAGACAGAAAGAGGTGGAAGAGGAGGGGTACTGTATGTTAAACAGTGCACTGAGGAACCCTGAAGTAAGATTGTAAAGAGTACATATATTCAAGTACTGTACAGTAGACATATAAACTGTGTTTTTTAAATGTTTATCATGTACAGCAATATGGTTTTATTAACAAAAGATTTACAGGCCAAGGACTTTTTTAAAAATATGTCAAAAAATGTAGTATTAAAGTGTGCACTTTTAGAATACAGTATGTGTGTCTATAAACAATGCATCATCTAATACACAAATGTACTTCATGAAAAACAAAAGAAAGGTCAAAAGGCCACTGCTGACAACCATATAGATTTACTATTGCTATTGCATCATCATGGAAATCAACAACAATAAATAGTTTTAGTATCAATCAACTCTGACATTCAGGAGGTAAATTATATTATGACAGATAGTACAGTAACTTTCATTCTATAGATACCAGTAGATACAGCAGTTTATGTGTCATTTAGGGCCTACTGTACTACTAGAATTATTGCTATTCTCCCCATTACTAGATTCCAATATTAATAAATCACTTTCAATATTAATAATAACCAAATATTTATAATGTGGCAAGTCCAATAAGGATGTTATTGTTAAAGCTCTTGTTATTGGTGCCATGAAATTTGATGGCAGGTTAACATTTGTGTGCAAATAACATCTGCCCCAATTTTTGCATTGAATTGATATTATAATTATTTTATAGTCTTATTTCAAAATTGGTAATAATACCATCTGTGGTATAACAGCACCTAAAAATCATTCAATTAAAATACTGAATTGCTTACCGTACTGTATATTCTCATGTATAAAATGAAGCTTTAAATAGCAAAGTACAATAGAATAAGAGGGGGTCGTCTTATACGCGCAACACATACACACCTTTTATTTAAATCATTTGACTTTACTGTATGTGCTGATCATCAATAACACGCAAATTTACTAGCAAAGTGAAGATACTGAATGCAATTTCAAATGCAGGGAAAAAAGATTTTGATGAATATTTAAAATGATATTACAGTACTTGGAAGATTAACCCTACATTTGCCTCCACATTTAGCTAGCTATATGAAGCATCAAGATCTTATAAAAACTAGAAAGATTTAAGAATTCCAAAGGTGAAACAAGAGGGTCATCTTACAGTACACCACTGATATATAAATACCGTCCAAAAATCTTCTCAAAAGCATGAGTCGTCTTATACGCGGATCACTTTATGCATGAAAATATACAGTATATAAAATGATCAAGTTAATACCTTTTTTATAACTTATATTTAAAATACTTTGAATTGCTTATATTAAAGGATCAAATAAATGTTGTCTTGCAACTCTATAAGCAAGTCAATTAGTGAACTGCTTAATATAAAAATAGATCAAATAAGTTACAAACACTCAATGAGATAACAAATCAAAATAGTAGTTTTCATTTCTACATCAACACTACTTCACCATGTTTATTATGTTATTTTGTAATCTGAGAATAAACATGATGAAGTAAGCCAAGTTCATTTTTGTAGTTGATTTATTAAGCTCTACCTGGTACCTTAATACTTGTGTGTGTGTGTATATATGTGTGTGTATGTATATATATATATCATATATATATATATATCATATAAAAATCTTGAAAATGATGAAAAAATATAAACAATCCCTGTTACAATTACCAATGGTTGTTAATGTATCACTTGCTTAAAAATAAAATAATTTTTCATTGCATTCCGTAAAATGAGGGGTTATGGATCTGATTGCATTGGAAGAACTAGTATGCAAAGTTTTCCAATGATTATACTAACTCACTCAAAGGAAATCATCTACATCGGTCAAAATATTAAAATAAAACAATTAAAGGAATATGCAGGAAAGCAAATAAAATTGAATTAGATATTAGATTGTTTTCCCAGTGCACTAACCAAATTACCACAAGAGTTAGGCCTGCACTGCGGCAACAGTGGCCCAGCCAAGATTTTCTTACTCGGATTTGCAGTACTTTATATGCTTTAAAATAACTTACTTTCTTTAATAAATAAGGTGCATCTAAATTCAATTTGCATCTTCGTTCCACAACATGAACAGCTCCGTCGGGACTCTTTTTGTCGGACACTATTTCGCTGCCTAGAAAAATTGGAATCATCTTGCAGGTTGGGAACCGCTTTTCATAAGCCTACAAACACAAGGGAACAGAAACAGATATTGAAATAAATTTATATCAATATAAATAGCAGATGAAAGAATATAAATATTACTGAATTATGACCTCCTTTTTTTATCATATCAATATTCCTCAGTCTGTGATGACTAAAGAGATTAACAAATGGCACCTTCAGCATGCATGTTTTGACATCTAACTATTTTCTCTATATAAATTTATAAGCTGATCATGTGGAGTTGTTTTAGGTGTGTCATATGATTTGAACCTACAGATTTGCAACACTTGTTTTCACTGAGCTTGGGGAAGTAGTAACAACCTTAACATACAATCATAAATTAATCACACTACAAATCGTTGCTCACATCACAAACTAACACAATCAAACCACAGGATATTCAGTACTTTTATGAGTAGTTTATATATGACAGTACACAAGCTTTCGTCCACACAGTGCACTTCTTCAGGTGAATGTGAAGTTAACATAAACTTGGTGGATAGACCTAAGCAAGTTAATTATTCAAGCATACAATTAAGACAAAAGGACTAAAGCATAAGCAATAAACAGTATTAAAATATAAATGAAAAGACAGGTCAGGAGTGAGAAGTATTATCAAAGTCAGTGAATATAACATATAGTAACTAATATGTAGTAAAAATAACCGTAGTACTAGGTATCCCAATGAGAAATTTCAAATTTATTATTGTGAATTCTCTCTTCATTTAATATGCAGAACTTACTGCACTGATCACTTTCCAGTTTAAATGAATGAAATCCAACATACCTGCATGTAAGTAAAGAATAAAGCCAGTTCTTTCAAGATATCTTATTTTTATTGACATACATTCACAATGAGTATTTTATTCTCAACATCAAAATCATGTCATTTCATCAAATTTCATGAATATTTCCGGACTGTGGTAACGCAAAACGGGTTTCATTGGGATACCTAGTAGTACAGTATCTTAAGTCTGGACATCATATAGTGATATATAGTACTAATATATTATAAAAGCATAGTACAAATATAACGGTATAAATATAGAACCGTAGTTATATAGTGTCTGAACATCATATAGTAAAATCAAGGACTGTAATCAGATGACATATAATAATAAAATAGCATGATAGATATATAAAACTATGAAAACACTAATGGCAGAATATGAGATATAGAAAAAGCATACAGAGTGTGAATATTATGTTTTATAATGTGAGAAAAAACCATAGTCCTAATATTAATTGCCCTGCTCTACACAATTAAGCTTATTTATAAATTTCTGTTCATCAATTTCTCTTTCTAGGCTGTTTTTGAAGTTAGGTTTTTTAATCACTGCAACCTTAAGGTTGAGCATGAAGTGTGAATTAGAGTTGAAATGTTCTGCTACTTGTTTGTGGTTGTGCTTAAGTCGTATGTCCGATTTGTGTCCATTGAGTCGTTGTCTGAGGGATTGTCCTGTTTGTCCTATACTGCTTTAGGACATTTTTGACATGTGATTGCGTAAATGACATTAGTAGATGAGCATGAGTATGTGCCTCTTATGGATATGCTTTTAGCATTAGGTCCTGTTATTTTGTTGTCAGTGTTGATATGGGGGAAAAGTAGCATTTGTTACTATTGCAAGGGAAAAGTTCCGGGTGTATTATTATCAGTAGGGAGTTGGCTGTGAATGAGTTGTCGGAGATTGGGTGGTTGTCTGTATGCAATAGTGGGTTTGTCTGTGAAGACGTCTGCATGGGTCTGTTGAGATTATCGGTTGGAGGTCATTGATGATACGCTTGAGTGGTTTGAGCATGGGATGTATGTGACAACTAGTGGGGTGCGGTTTTTGACAGGTTTAGGTGTGCATTTGAGTAAATCTTTACGGTCTATTTTCTTTGCTCGTTCAACTTGTTCATGTATGGTATTAGGATTGTATTTGAGGTGAGAGAATGTATTGCTAAGTTCAAGTAAGTGTGTGTCTCGGTCAGTTTGGTCAGTTTGTTGTATCGTAGTGACTGACTGTATATGATTGACCTTAGTATATGTGGAAAATGAAAGCTGGATGCATGAGGGTAGCATTGGTTGTCTTTCATTGTATTATAGTTTGTGATGTGAGCGACAATATTCTAGGAATTTTTACTCTGAACTTTCTCTTTAATAATAAAATTTTTTAGGGGAATTTTATTACATTTTCAGAAATCATTAACATATAGTAAGTATGTGGTTTACAGAACATAATGGCAATTTCAGGTTTCAACCAATGATGTTGAACTGCTTGAGGGCAGATGAGTTTATAGATCATAGGTGAAAAGTGGAACACAAGTTCCTGTGGTATATGCAAGCATGGTCTCCGGTGTCATTTAAAGCCTGTGCAAATTTTTGCTAATGGGTACTTATGCAATGCTAATCAAACACTGTCATCTCAAATCAAATATAATAATCAGCCAACAGCTACACTTTTTAAGAACTGTACTTAACTTTCCACCAAGTATTCAAAATACAAATATACCGTATGTCAATTTTAATTGACTAAATTGTTTTTACCAGAATCATAAGATTTTTTTCTATTTCACATTTCATTTTTATCATCAAATATTAGGTTTTATGACAAATACATGGGCCTGCCCATGGGTATGTGCAAGTCCATACATGGGTGAATCACACTCATATTTTTGACACATTAAACTTTACAGACAGAGCTTTTAGGCTAAGTTAGCTAACAGTTAGCAGGATCCGGATCCTGCTAACCATTAGCTGCCGTGCGTCCATACGTGAAAATCCCGATCCGGATACCAAAAATATGACGATCGAATTACTGGCCAATAAGAAACTGGAAATTGTAAACGCGTACGTGTGATTGGTTGATGATAAAAACATGCTCAACTTAGCAGTATCCGGATACTGCTAACGGTTAGCACTAACCAATCGAGCCTTCTCACGCAGGTGCTAACGGTTAGTGCTAACAGTTAGCTCCCGATCCGGATACTAGGGCTCTCGTGAGAACCAGGCTTTTGTATTTCAGCAAACTAAAACTTTTACATATTTTAAAATTGTTTTATAATTCACCAAATGACATGCATTAAAAAACCTCATCCTCAATCTAAATTTTGTTAAATCGACTGTACATCCGGTTAATGATGTAAACGCGCTTATCATTATTAAATAAATAATATCGGTCGTAGTATATATTACAAGGCTTCTGGACATGTCAAATGTTTAAACCATCATTGGAACAATGCTATTAAAACACATAATCAATGCCTTATATTTTTAATTATTCTATTCTATTCTATTTCTTTTTAAATATAAAAATCATAAACTTAATTATGTGAATATTGCCAAGGCTTCTAGCCTTGTCACATGATACACTATCATTAGATTTGCAACAATGGTATAAAACCCATAACCAGATCATGTACTGTAGTAGGCCTACTGTTCGCTATCATTATTTCTTCTCTATAGTGTTCTTTATAAAAAAAACACTAAGAACTAACTGTAGATCATATTAATATTCTTTTTTAAAATTCCAAACATTAACAATGATTAATATTTTACCTTCATTCCAAATAAATTTGTTAAAAGAAGAATTAGATCATATTTAACTTGATGAAAATGTTCAGTACTGTAGCTACGACATTTTTTTACTTTATTCAAAATTCATTATTGTAATACATAATTTCAAGGACAATATTACTATACAAATCAAAAACGAAACTGGATTGTTGAACTATTTCTATTGTGGCCCTAAATACTGATTCCTTTTACTAACAAATTTCTTTAAATATAATGATACAGTGTCTGATAAAATATGACCTTACGAAGTCCAAAGCATGTATTGTGTACAGTATCAACTGTCTGACAGATATGACATGCTACAGTATTGTTAAGTCACAAGCTGTAAACATGATAAGAGTTCTACCAAGTAATTATCAGCTACTGTCACCAGTGTACAGTAGTCCTGTAATTAATACAGGAGTTCCCATTCAGTAGTACAGTACAGATGCAAATTATCGCTTCGTATCTGCGCGTAACCTCTCGTAATCTGCTCGTAGGTACGTTTTGAATGTAGCTGCGAACCACTATGAAGGTCATTGTTATTTTAATTAGCTTTGCAATGATCGTAGGCTGGATCGTCGGGCTAAAGCAATGCGTAAACAATATTGAAATATTGAAATAAAAACAATATTTTATCAATAATTAGTTGTGAATTTGAATATCAGTATGTAGGCTGGGCTTTCCAGCTTGATTGGGTGACTTCAAAAGACATCCACCACTGCTATAACAGGTCAGCATGGCTTGATTTCAGGGCTGTAGCTGAAACTAAAAACTGCCGACGTTATAACCGGCGTGAATTTTATAGCGCCGGTGATTTTCACTTTTTTTTTTGCTGACATACTTTTTTACTAATTTTGAGGGCTGTAAATGTGAGGATGAATCCACACAAAACAGGATTGGTATTAGGGGCATTTTATAGACAGTACACTATAAACTTTTCTCAACCCTGTTTTGGGATCAAAATATGTATTGTAATGACTTTCTACACAGTACTAAAGATTAAATGCAAAAGGTTTTCTTTGCACTGTAGTGAATGAGCATACTTAAGTGACACTAGTTCTGCAACATGTAAGTCAACATTATTACTCCATGTCAGCTTTTTTATAACTGAACTGAATAAAATTTTTATATGCCCGATAATAAGCCAAAGATTTAGGACTATGCTGAAACTCTCATAACCAAAATATTTTCACAACCCTAGGATAGCAATCTAGCAGATCAGAAAATTACTGTACTAAAGCAAAGTTGGTACAGTATACTACAAAGTATTGACATTCGTGCGACATAATCCTAAATGAGATTTTTGAATTATAGATATCTTTTATACTGCGAGACATTATTAAACCACTAACTGTAAGTTTCAAGTTATGATTATGGTGGAACTATTCTAGGAAAAAGAATCTCACAACATCAAAAAAAAAATTCTGTGCACCTGTAGGGTTGCAACATAGCAGGAAGGGAAATGCTATACTGTACTGTACCTAACCAAAGCTTGATTACTGCTTTTTACCTATGGCTCACTGCTTATATAATAGACTACTGTAGGTCACGGTGGATGCCATCTTTTTCTAGTCAATTTGTTGACCTCTATTGTCACGACTGTAATTTTCAAGAAATCGCACCACATTGTACCATAGGTCCTACATTTTATTAAAATCAAAACATAATGTTACTACTTTGCTAAGCATACAGTACCTTTTAACAGTTAATAATAATCACAATATAATCTAATATTATCATGAGTACTATGTGTAAATAACATACATTGTAGAATCAACGTTAATCTAAATAATGACAGGGAGGCCTTGTTTCAACATTTCTGTGTGTGACATATAGCGATGCACAGTTCGTCAATAAAATAGATGTATCTTATTGGGATGATATTTAGAAATTATTTTGAACCGGCCTTAACTAGTGAAACTACATTGGTTATCTTGGCCAAGGTACTGTATATCACACAGATATTGCTTATAATAATACATGGTGTACACTACTACTATTACCCTACTGTTTCTGTTTCTGTTCATATACTGCACTAAACCTCATAATTGAGTAAAACATGCAATTTCTGGCATTAGGACACGCAGATTCATCAGGGTTGAAGTCAAAGGTTATATTATTTCTATTCATAGGATTTAAATTGTAATTTTAAAAAAATAAAATAAAATAAAAGTAATATTCATGAGACAGGATAGCAACTGGATTACATGGATACCAACGGCAAGAAATACTTCTTGACCTGACTGTTAATCTATGAAAGGAATTATTTGAAAATATTAGAAATGGAATTTTTAAATTCATTGAAGGGCAAGTTAATAAGGGATGGGTCAAGTTTGTTGTATTCGATGATTGTTCTTGGGAAGAAAGAGAATAAATAAGTGTCAGTGAGGGCTGTAAGGGTACGGAATTTCTTGAGATAAGCTGCTCAGGCAGAGCCAGAACAATGATTTAAGTCGGCAGATGGTATGGAAACAAGTTTATTTATAATTTTAATTTTATGAAGAATGAATGATTCAGAGCTGTTTGCGGTGGTTTTCAAGAGGTGACCAGCCAGGATGTTAAGCATGGATGCGACACTGCTGCACCTATGGTAGTCATTTCGCACAAATCTAGCAGCGCGTCTTGGATTTTTTCAACTTGAGAGTACTGTACTGTATTGTACTATCATAATAAATGTTCTCTGAATTGGCCCTTTGCTTATATATTTTATATTGTTCTTGGGTGCACCATCAAAGTGATGGGTGCCACTGATCTGAAAGTGAACCCAATAAATCATATCGCATCATACTATACAAACACTCAGTTTTTAGCCTGGTTCACGTCGAAGTTAAGCCACTTATCTAAACCTTGAAATATGATACGATTTTCCCTAGTTGCATCCGATGCCAAGTTAGAGCCTGATAAACAGCCAGCTAGCTTCGAGGCCGTCGACGTCACTTGGTGGAAAGGCTCGTTTAATAACGTCTACTGCATTTTACGAACCTCTAATACCAAGGGGTATTCGTAAAAAAAATTGACAAATTCGTAAACTACTGTAGATCAGGTGTCAGTTTCCACTACCTAGCCTAGCTATCCTCTGCTGTTGATATATAGGCGACCAGGTAGTACGAACCAACCGATAGTGCAGCAGAGTGGTCTACCGCAATAGTAGTAGACTACTAGGCCCTAGCTAAATTTACCTTCAATAAAAACCAAATTATTTTAATTGCTAGCATTACATTATTACTTGGTCGATGATGCAAAGGTCATTTGTAATATCGACTATTCATAAAATGGACGTTTGCTGGGTTTTTACCCATAATTTTACAAATAATTTCTGAAAAGCAGACTAATGAGACTACTTTGCTGCTGTTGTTAGCATTGTTGAAGTACCTTGTTGCCAGCCAGAGGATGATAATGGTGGTACAACACAACAACGCTGGCTTAGATGCCTACGTTACGTAATCGTGTCCTTATAAACCCAGTCGACTTTACCGTTAAGCAGGTTAATTTACCGTTATTCTAGTTAAGTTAAGTCACTTAACGATAAGCAACTTAAGCCTTTATCTAGCCGTAACTGACTAGTTCAAGTCGAAAGTGAACCAGAATTAAGTGGATCTATATCTAGATAAAAGTTCGACGTGAACCACAGTTTTGTGTCTACTGCCCCAGTGGGGTAGTAGACACCTGGTTGTCATCTGGCAGTTGACCTTGTAAGAGAAAATCCAGTAGAGTACAGTAAATCAGTGGAGGAATAATGGGATGGGTCATGAGCTAAAGATAAAAATGAAAAGCAAGTATGAACTATGATGCCATGCTAGATTGTCCATTGAATTGACAATACAGCTGCCAGATACTGTAAGAACTGACCTAGAGAGATCACTAGAAAGTCACAATTGTCAAACATAGAAAGCATGGATGAGTTAAAAGTAGGCCAAAAAAAAAAAAAAATTAAAAGTAGGAGAAGAAAAAGAACATGTCAAGCATTGAAGCAATAGACACACGCTCCCGCTGGGAGCCTATTTTTCTTATTTACTGCTAGTTTTTACTTGATAAACGATAGTAAAACACCCATACAAAAAGTTTAATTCAAATCTTGGAAGTGAAACCAATATTCAATTCTATTTCCCGAAACCAACATTAAATTTTATTTCCTGGAAGTGAAAACAATATTTAATCTTATTTGACATAACACAAGTGTGTTAACCCTCTGGATACCGTATTCTTTTGTAGTGCAAACCCTTGAATACCGGATTCTTTTGCAGTGTAACAAGGTTTTTTGCTTTTTTTGAGTATATGTCGTTCTGGTGGATTTTTGGGAACTTTCTGTAAATTATACAGAAAAATG
>NW_022726558.1:270577-276435 GCF_011630105.1 Anneissia japonica
CCCCCATTTGAAGCATACTGGCTACGGGCCTGGTAACCACTATCTTTTCAAACTTTTTCACCTGTGTTTTTAAATACTCATAAATCTGTATCTCATTAACCACTTCCGAGTTTTCATCAAATAAACTTCCTACATTCTACTTATTCAAGCAACACACATCATCCCACCCACGCAGAGAGCATAAGATCAGTATCATCAAACCCACACAAATTGCATGACTGCTCCATGTGGCCAATTATAGCCAATCTTTAATTTAAACTGATAAACTAAACTTCATATAGCTTGATTTTAAATGTTAAAGTTATTTTTTTTATGCCAAACATTTTTTTTAAAAAATTACAACACTACAATAAAAAGAAAACCTTTTATATTGCTTATTTGTTTGTTGCATGTATTTCAATTCAATGCCATTTATAATGTAATATAATATTATTATGTAACTGTATTATTACTGTCTTCTGTCATCAATACTTCTCGTCTTCTTGTATTGTTAATAATACAATAGTTTTTCTTCTTATCACTTTGTTACTAACTGATATATAACACAATTAGCACACACTCTTTGTCACTAAGACCAGTAGAAAAATACGTCTTCAATTTAATTCAGACAACACAAATGTACTTTAACTTCAAATTCTGAGTTTATTTTAGTTCTCAGCAATCCACATACTGTACACATACAGGCAATTGCGACGCCTAGGCCGGAAGTAAGACAAACTTCAGTCTTGAAGAACTGCACCAAATTTTTAACTAAATTCAAATTTTGCTCTTTAGTTTAATGCAAAATTTGATAGATTTTGATTGTAGACAACGTTTAAAATACAATTTTTGTCATTTGTTTTAGTTCCCTGGTAAACCAAGGAGCGCTATTTTTTGCTCTCCTTAGATCGTGTTGAGGAGCATGAAGGAGCGCCGGTGCTACAGACTTAAATCTAAGTCTGTAGCATGGGAAGCATAATAAATGTACTGTAAAAAACGTACAGTACAGCTAACATAAATTGTGTTAATCATAATATTTTAGTACAATAGTAAGTCAGTTTATAGGGCTTTTGTTACATCAAGATCAGGATTAATTAAATGGTGTTTATAATTTATAGTATAATTTTTATCAACTGTTGTTTCCCTGAAGTTGCCTTTAGACTGACGTAAATCATCCAGACCACTAAATTATAGATTTACTTCATTAAATTGAAATTTTCCATTCAGAATAGCATATCAAATTTCCATAATAATCCAACAATTAGAATCAGTGGTGCAAGTGATAAACAGATCAAGGTATTGAATTTTAAAGTAAATAGGGTCTAGCATACACACATGTTATCAATATATGCAAATTAGCATTGATTTCTGTCAGTGCCACATTATTGCATATTCACCATAACAAAATGCTATACAGTAGACAGATTGCAGCTTTATGTTTTTATGTTATGTTTTGTTCATCATCTGCAGGGCATGGTGTGCAGTACATTATACAGTATTCAATTTCAAAAATAACTGCTTACTAATGTTGCTGGTAACTCAATAATTTTCATTCCAATACTACATCTCTAATTATAAGGACTAGACATGTAACATTTTCATCATCTTAGTTCATAGTATGGAATGATGTACTGTACTGTCGGCCATTAACAGGATTTGAACCCATGCATATGGGCACTGTAGTGAAGTCCTCATCCATTCTGGCATTAATGTTTAAAGGGTGTAAATGGCCCCATCAGCTGATTTGAGCCAAGGGTCTTGGAAAAAAAAACAAATGCTGATTGAAATGAGGAGGCTCTATGAGTCAGTGAGAGCTCATGGTACCCCACTCTACACATCATAGAATTTACACTAGAGGCTATGTACCGGTAGATGAAATTAATAGTTCATGAATTTAAACAGAATTTAGTATTTAATACAAACACAAGATTTGAACCCAGGGCCCTGGGATTAGAAGGGAAGTACTTTAACCACCAAGCTACTATATAACAGCTCACTGTTGGAATGTACAGTATTCTCATTCCAAGTCTAATTCGATTGCACATCACAGATACAGGCAATGTACATGAAATTTGCATTTATCTTAGCTATGGATTTAAAAGGAATCCAGTGATATAGCAAAGTATGTCGCCCACTATTCTAAAGTCTGGCATTGCTAATTTCAAAATCTCTTGGAATTCACTTTTCAGAAACAGAAAATGCATAGTTTTCTGATGCACATATTTTTTGTAATGTAATTGTTTGAAAACTGTCAACAGCCACATCTGTGCCAATGCATCATTATTTGTTGTTATTAATTTTTCATCGTATTTGTACATATTACCAACCCAGCCCATGAAATTTGGAAAAAATTAGTCGGCAAAAACCGGCAGCCTCGGCAATTTTTTACTACCTAGGCCTATATAGTATAAACTACGATTTTTCCAAACGCTCGACCTTACATCGTCATCTACAGATTGTGATTTTGTTAATTTCTCTATTAAATCAATATATTGCTAGTAAAAGAATGGTCGTACTTATATAAATTTAATAGTGTAGTATAATACATGTTTTACATAAGAAAACCGCTGAATAAATTTCGTTTTAGCATTTGTTTTATCGTTATCTTTGGCATGGGAAATATCACTTTCATAAGAGCTACGATCGTATTATCACAGGCTGCTTCAAAACTGCCCATGCATGTCCATGCGCATGCCCAGAATGATCAATCAGGGATTTTCCACACATGTACAGTACTTGTCAGTAGTGAAGTCAAGATGCGATGGTGATTGCGTGTAAGCGGATGGTAGGATTAGGTCTACAATATGTTGAATTTTGTTGTTTTTAGATAATAAACAACATTTTAAATATGATAATACTGTAAAATGAAGACAAATAATAGATTTAGATAAGCATTACAATCTACGCGGCCCACGTGGCTTCAATTATGCTATGTTGTAGGCCTTGCCTGGCTAGCCTACGAAACGACTGGGCGAGAAAGACAAGACGATTTTACACAAATCGTACGTACTGCATGCCTATTAGAAATAGTTATTGTACAAACAAATCTGTTTTATGAACAACCAATTTCCTTGGTTTGACGACGTACAGTACATGAAATTTCTATGTCTGCTATAGCCTGTTCCTGTCTGTTTCGGCAATTGCCGATTACCGACGTGAAACTAATGGGCTGTCAGCCACAAAAAAAAATCACTTGGATTCTGATTAAATAGCAATCTCATTCATTCATTTATTTCAGACATCCATATGTCCATATCAGAAAATAAAGAAACACAACAAAAGGGTCATTCCATGTCAAATCACCCAATGGGTTTAACCCGACAGACTCTGATTTTGATGAAAATAAGTAATATAAATAAGTACTATTAAAAAATTCACACATTGTCAAAAACGTCAGGACAAACATAACATTCCAAAACTCAATTAAAAATAGCAAGTTCCAACAATCAAATTTATTACATGTTGAAACTTTAAACTGCTGAGGACGGGGATACAGCTGTGTGGAATGGTGGTGCTAATTATAATTAAATCAGTGCCATGGTCAGCTTGGACACCGTGGCTTAGGCCGATGCTAATTTCTAGTGCTGAAAGTTGAATTGGATTTATTCGGTGTGAACACCAAGAATAACCCACGAAAATCTGAAGAAGACTTATTTCCAATGGGGTCTATCTGGTGGTGATTGAGCAGTATACTGGGAGACAATCCCCTACTCTTTTCCCAAGAGTGTACTGCGTTCCTTAACATGGATATGAGCAATAATACACACAGGACCAACGGCTAAAGCGTCTTATCTGAAAGACAGTGCACTATCATAACTTGCATTTCACCCCCTCTAGCTGAAATACAAGGAGAGCAGTGATGAGAATTGAACCAGAGACCAAGACATCTCGATGGTTCGGTTTAGGGCAAATAGAAAAAGAGATTATCACTGCCGCCCGCATCAAAAATTCGAGAAAATATTGATGCGGGAATAAAAAAAAAAAAATTTTTTTTGCAGCATCCATTATTTCAACAGCATAAAAATAACAATGCAATTTTGTGACTTCAAATACAATTTCTTTAAGAAACTACAAAATTAAACCAATTTTTATACAATATTTACTATTACAGACCAAATATAAACAGTCCCTCCCTCATTAATAAAAACAAAAGTGAAATAATCTATTGTTCCGATTAGTGGCTACCACTAGTTTAGGGCAAATAGAAAAAGAGATTATCACTGCCACCCGCATCAAAAATTCGGGAAATATTGATGTGGGAATAAAAAAAAAAAAAATTTTTTTGCAGCATCCATTATTTCAACAGCATAAAAATAACAATGCAATTTTGTGACTTCAAATACAATTTCTTTAAGAAACTACAAAATTAAACCAATTTTTATACAATATTTACTATTACAGACCAAATATAAACAGTCCCTCCTTCATTAATAAAAACAAAAGTGAAATAATCTATTGTTCCGATTAGTTGCTACCACTAGTTTAGGGCAAATAGAAAAAGAGATTATCACTGCCGCCCGCATCAAAAATTCGGGAAATATTGATGCGGGAATAAAAAAAAAAAAATTTTTTTTGCAGCATCCATTATTTCAACAGCATAAAAATAACAATGCAATTTTGTGACTTCAAATACAAATTCTTTAAGAAACTACAAAATTAAACCAATTTTTATACAATATTTACTATTACAGACCAAATATAAACAGTCCCTCCCTCATTAATAAAAACAAAAGTGAAATAATCTATTGTTCCGATTAAAAAAAAAAAAAAACCGCCCTCACTCATCAATTTTAAAAAAAAAGAGATATCTTATTATCTAATAATTTTTTTGCCGTGGCTAGAGATACAGTACCGTATTTCTACTTCAATTTGCTAAAGGTACGGTAAATGGCATTACGTCACCATCACCCAATGAAGTGCCAGAATGTGCGCGACGTCATTTTTCAAGACTGGCATTGCATTGCAGATCACCCACAATGAGCGGTGAAACGAGAACGATGTACAGTTCTAGGAAATTAGAACATCAAAAAGTACAATATTGTTTGACTTAGTACTGTTATCGATAAATAGGCTTATGGTTCCATTTAAAAGAGTTTCATTAGCTAGGCCTATGAATAACCATTATCAAACAAGGACCGATTCCACCAAACTCTTGGCATGCCTCTAGGCCTTGCTTAAATTCTTCGCTTAGCGAAAAATATAAGCAAGCCTGCTCGGCCTTGCTTGGATTCTGCTTTTCGCGGCAGATGCTCTGGTGACATTGATCTGATGAGTGGCATAGGCCTATATCAGTCATAAACTTAGCCTAGTTCCTCCGTCATCATACCGTCTGAACTTCATAATCCCGACATCCAAAGTTTTAGTCCAAGATGCTTGAAATAATACCATGCTTTACAATCCTACCAAAATATTCATAAAATTTGAATGCACAAACATTTTCGTAGGGCTAGACTTCGTCACTGTTATGGTACAGAATCTAGGCCGAGATCGAGAGAATAAGTTCCCCTTCGTGATTATTACTATTGAGTCAAATTTTTCCAATAATTTTGATGCAGACCTTAATACTGTCATAGAAAAATAGGCGTACCACTCAATAATAAGAGTCATGTCATTTATATAGCCTTATCAAGCAAGGCATCATCCTTAGGACTTAGGCCAAGGCACATGTACAGTATACACACACTACTGCTAGTCTTTGGTAATCTATTTATATGACAACCTTGCAATTAAAAAAAAATGAATACACTGTAAACAAGAGAATTCATACAGGCCTACTTTTACTATAAAGTGGAACCATACGCCTACTTAAGAATGACAGTAAAGTCAAACAATATTGTACTTTTGATGTTCTAATTTCCCAGTACTGTACAATGATCGTT
>NW_022726558.1:276984-287401 GCF_011630105.1 Anneissia japonica
TTTTACTATAAAGTGGAACCATACGCCTACTTAAGAATGACAGTAAAGTCAAACAATATTTTACTTTTGATGTTCTAATTTCCCAGTACTGTACAATGATCGTTCTCCTTCCACCGCTCATTGCGGGTGATATGCAATGCCAGTCTTCAAAAAATGACGTCACGCACATTCTGGCATTTCATTGGGTGATGGTGACATAATGCCATTTACCCTACCTTTAGCAAAACGAAGTAGAAATACGGTACCGTATCTCTAGCCATGGCGTAATTTTTTCTATGTACCCTTTAGCTGACTGAGCTAAACTGAACTCACATTTGTTAATGAATGTACATTTAACCAGAATCAATAAATTTATGTGACTGTTAATGCAATTTCATTAAAGTATGACTGCACATGCGTTATTTATTTCACGTAAATACTCGTTTAGGCCTACTGATTTGTTTACATTGATGTAATAACATCCACTTCCCATTGGCATTAGGTTAGGCCTAGGCCCCTAGCAATAAATAACATTAACAATACATTTTTAGAAAACTAATATAAGATTGCTAGACATATTCCAAGTGAAACAGTATCGACGGCCAATCACTAGTAGAAGGCTTAATACTACTACTACTACTAGGCCTACATACATACAGTGTAGCCTAATTCGACAGCTGCTGTCTGTCTGCTTGTGGGCGAAAATGTGTCTGGATCATGATGATGGTTAGTTGGTGATGGAATATGCAGGGCCAAGCCTAACCTAGCATAAATAGGCCTAAGCTTAGCCGGTTTTGACAGTATTACTGTTGGAAACAAACATAAAAATAACTTTACTTACAGCCATTACAACCTCAAATGGATACTTATAAACCCTTACTGGGGACTGGTACGTTTGAACCATGATGTGGAAGTGGCAAGTATATATAAATCACAGTTAAAATTCCTGCCCTACTCGGCAGCCAGCCACCGATTCTGAAGCTCTATAAAACTGGTAAAAATAATAACCACCTTGATGATGAGCAAGTGTACATAACACTGCGCATATGCAGAAGCCTAGACAGCGGGGGCGCCATTCATTTTTCATATGACGTCACAACATGAGCGTGATCAATTACGGAAGTAAATCTGATCAAGATCATATGATATGAATATGATCAGACAACCCCCATTGTAGATGGAGATATCAGGGAGTACATTTTGTTAGTACTTGTCTGTTAATAAACAGAGGGCTAGAAGTTGATTGCCTAACCCATGACCTGCCTGAGATAACTTTTGATTTTGCAAGACACGCACAGGGAAGATTGTTGCATTTTTTGTAAGTTGATATATCATCAGTAAAATACTGTAATTTTAAACACTTTATCTTCATTGAATTTTAATATCAATTGTAAGTGCAAAAAATCATTGACCACTTGACCTAAGCTAAGCAATGTTTTGCATATTTGTATCTGATTGTTTTGAATTATTTGCATATCTGTTTCTGATTGATTGAATATTTTTTCTGATTGATTTAGTATATTTGCATATTATTGTTCTGATTGGTTGAATGTTTCACAGGGTACACAAGTTTATGTTTCTGCACCTGGATTAACATTTTAAATATATTTTGTGTACTATCAATATAAATACCAGGATAATTAAAATAGTCATTTACACAAATAATTACAAATAAATTAAACGGTTAAATGTTTAATGATAATTAAAAATATGATTTTTTATTCTATTTTGAGTAATGTTTAAAACCAATTATTTTTTATATCTGTTTATAATGTTGCATGGACAACTGGAGCAGACCTTTATGAAAACAAAAACATGAGATTTTCAAAGAAACAACTACTGTTCTCACTTCAAATACTACTTGTGTGGCTGAATGCAGGAAATGGACAGTCCCAAAAGATCCACAGAAAGGTGTGTTGCTTATACTGGGTTTTTTATCCTTTCAGTATTTCAGTACATTTTTACGGAGCAAACACCTCTCGTCCTAGAGTAATTTGTAACCCTGTAGCCTCTGTATACACAGAGAGTTAAAAATCATGTAGCAAAAATAGAAATAAGGATAGACATGCACACGACTTAGATTCCAGAGGTGTAGGTAAAAAAAGGAGACAGTACATAAGCAACTAGGAGGTAGATGGATGGACACACCGTCAAAAAAGTGTTTATTTTAATTTTGGTCTTTAGATTTTTGCAGATGTCACCAGCAACAAACTGACCAGAGAGCATGATGGGAGTTTTGGAATGTGGTCACTACATGGGTAAATATGCTATTTAATAAAAAAAAAATTGTAACTTAATATCAATAACAGTGTTTGTAAATTCTTATTTCAAACAGCTATAATTAAAATATTAACAGATTTTGTCAGATAAAACTGGAAAGTCACAAAGAGCATTAGGCCTATATTCTGTATTTGAACAGGAGCATATTTTATCTCATGAATTTCTTTCACCTACAACAGGATTGCCAAAGAAAGTCATGCAAAAAATCATGAATTCATTTTCAATGCAGATTTGGTGGAGGAAGGAAATCACAAACATATAGCTTCTGCGTTATATCCAACTCTTGGTCTGACATCTGACCTTGATCCAGTATATCAGGTGATTGCTTGAAGGAATATTTAAATTCTACTCCAATAATGAATATATATGGTAGTTGTTAACATTGATTTGTATATATAAATAGTAAACAGTAGAAATAGTTCTTGGATAAGGAACATGTGATGTATATAGTTTCGGGCATATAGCCTATCAAGTAATCAATCGTCTTAAAAATTCCCTGGACTGGGAATTGAACCAGATCACATCTGACTGTTTAAGGTGAGTGTCATTCCATTAGACCACAGGGACTCGATGGTACGCAGATACAATATACAACCTTGTACTATAACTTTTTTAATTTTTTGATTTCTTTGATTTTGAAAGTTTGTTTTAATTATTGTCCCATATCAGTTGAATATTTTGAAATAAAATTTTGGTAATAACAATGCAACTTATGTTAATGACCTTTTTTGCATTAGGAGTACCTGATGTTACAAGCTCAACTTATTGGGATTGATGGATTTCTGGTGGAGTGGGTAAGTTAAAAAAAATATTGGCGGGCTGTGCATCATCTAATACAAATATGTCTACTTTTGTAATTAATTTATTAATCAATATAAGGCTATGTTTATTGAATAAGTCGGACCATCGTCCAATTGAATCAGTCCTACTTTTAATTTATACATTGTATTAATGTCAAAATTGTGATCCAATGAAGGTATTCCTCTCAATGAATATATAATGTCATAGCATCATCCAATATACAGGGCTGGTGGAACGTTTTTCAAAGTTGGGGGGCCCACTTATAAGGTGAATGGGAATATGAATCATGCAGATCTGGAATCAAATATAGGGGGTGGGGTCAACATTTTTCTCAAAAACGAAAGGGGATCCAGGGGTCCTCACCCGGGAAAATGTTGATTTCTAAATGGCGGGAAATGACTTTTCTCAACTTTTGAGCTAGGTGTTTAATGACTTTGTTCTTCAAAATTTAAGGTTTTCCCCTCTTGAAAACGCTCAGGTAAACTTTCTCATTCTTATTACAGTAAATAGACCTGTTATGTGTGTACATAACATAAAAACATACATAAAAAAACGAGTAGTTGCATACCTATTCTTTTTTCAAATTGATAGGCTCCAAAGAAAAGGGGGTCCGGGGGTTCTTTTAAGTTCTTCAAAATTCAAGGTTTTCCTCTCTTGAAAAAGAAAAATGGGTCTGGGTTCCCCTGGGAAAATTTGATTTCCAGATGGTGGGAAATGAGCTTTCCTGACTTCTGAAATGTCTTTTAAGTGACCTTTTAAGTTCTTCAAAATTCAAGGTTTTCCCCTCTTGAAAAAGGTCAGGCAAATTTTTATCATTTTTTATTTTATGTGTGTATACATGTATAAACAAATGAGTAATTGCATGAATATTCTTTTTTCCATGAATTTATAAATCCCCCCCCAAAAAAAAGGGGTGGTCCGGGGGTTCTCCCCCGGGAATTTTAATTCTTAGATGGCGGGAAAGGAGCTTTCCAGACATTTGAAGTGTGTTTTAATGACTTTCATGTTCTTCAAAATTCTAATTTTCTTATTGTAACAAAAAAAAAAAAAAAAAAATCAGCTCACAAGTCCTGAAAAGGTAGGTCTAGAATTATTATTTTTTCTTTTTTTTTTTTTGTTGCCCAAGGGAGGGGTCAGGACCCATGATTCGCCAATGTGAATTGCAAGAAAATGTAACTCGGTCGGGGACTGGATAAACATTCTCTTTCCCATCCTTCTTTTCCTTCTTTTCTTGCATTTCCGATCATACAAAAATCTTTTTTTCTTGCATTTCTTTCTGATCATACAAAAATCTCCAGATTATATATTTTTTGCCAAAAAGTGGGGGGCCGAGCCCCCCGGTTCCACCGGCCATGATATATAGTAAGCTAAGGTTTAATGAGTATATTAATGTGGGGCCATCATTCAGTTTAAGAGAAAATCTACTTGCAATGGATATTGAAATATCAAACGATCATACTACTGGGGCCTAAGTTTAATGAACATATTAATGTCAGGCTATCATGTAGTTACTATTTAAAGCGGTTTTTGTGTCTTTGAGCAAGGCACTTTATCCCCTACATTGCTTCAATCTCCCAGCTCTATCAACTACCAGCAAATGCTGGGAGTAACCTTTGATGGACAGGGGAATATCAGCTCTCATCCGCTTCATGCTACATGAAACTGGGGATAAAAACTATCCCCTATGAGCCCTGTGGCTCAGAAGGAATTTTCTGACCATTGTCCAATAGAAGTACCCTATACCTTTAATGTCTGGCCCTTGCCCATAGGCATACTTTTAATTAAATAATGAATCAACCATCATCTCTGATAGAAGTAGAACATTTTAGTCACATATATGAGCTCATCTTATTGTAATATCTGATATCAGATGAATACAATTTTTTAAAAAGTGCAAAGATAATTATGTATTTGTGTATAAACGTTAAGACCCATTTTTTGCAGGGGTACAAAGGACACCCTAGCGATGTTGCTTTACAAAGCTATCAGTCTCTTGCAAGAAAGCACCAGCCATTCACACTAGGTGTCAATTGGTATGTTTGACCCTTCCTCTCAATCTCCTACCCATTTAATTTGGTAAATTTAGAAATAACAAAACAATGCACAAACTGTACTTATCTGTTCCATTTGTTTAGGTATATAGCTTCAGAACAAATCTGATATAGTTTGACACAATTTTATGTGTGTTCCTATTTGATTTAACTTTATTTTATCTTATGCTTAGGTGTGACCACTGGCTATATGAAACAATAAATAATCAATCAAGAACAGTGGTAAGTTTGGTATTCAGATAATGAGCCCCACCCTTCTTTTACAGACCTGGAATAATAGGATGAAACTTACAATATATTGGAAAGTTTATACCTCAACCATGGATTTTATAGCCCTATATGTTAGACATTTTACCAACGAAAATGCATGGGGTAAGGGATGGTTAACAGTGAACTCTAGAATTAGGCCTATAGCCTATAATTTCTTTTAAAATTCCAGACCAAACCCTTTCAAAATGTTACTGTGCTTGGGCAACAATCTACTTTAATAATAATAAAAATAAGTATTCAGGATAAGTTTATGTTATTAATTAGGCCTAAAAAATAAATTTTGTTTTCCCCTTTAATGCTGAAAATCGTATAGGAGGGGCGGGTAGAAAAAAGTTTTTTTTTTTTAGTTTTTTTTCTCCTGTCAAATTAACATATTAAATCACAATGCTTGCATTTAAGCCTCTCTCTGTTTTTCAAAGGTTATTCATCAAACTGAATAAAAATAACCTAAACTCAATATTTTGCAATGAATTTAGGCCTAGAATGGCGATACCTTACATCAGACACCAAATTTAGACAATTTTCATGTGCAAAATGTAGAAAAACAAAGATCACTTTTTAAAATTTGTGAACAAAAAAAAAAAAAAAAAAAAAAGTTTTTTCTAAAAACAAAAAAAAATGTTTTTTCTAAAAACGCCGCCCCTATTTTTCCGTGATCTAGGAGCAAGCGCTGGAGAGCAAACAAAAAATTTTTTTTTTTCTAAAGCCTTATTTTAAATTATATCTCAATTTCATTTCTTTAAATACCATATCATACATTTACTGTAGTAACTGATATAACATTGAGTACATCTTTTTATAGAATATATTATAAAAATGTTTTGTAGATTTTGAAAACATTTCATGACAACTTGCAGTATTTGATGGATACTTTATTTCAAGCAGGACCATCATTTTCCGTATTCCACAAAAAAAATCCAGTTATATATCTTTTCGGCGGAGGAATAACTTCAGATATATTACGAGGTAAGAAGGCATTGCATTGCATGCACTAATAATTTCACCTCTAGTCTTTGTTGATTATCTTCTCTACATACATGACAAATGATGATTGAGGGAAGTTTATCAACTTTGTCAATATAAATGGAGAAACTTGTGCATTAATGTATACAATCCACTAAGCACCGCCCCTTAGATGCTATTATAGACCATTCCACTAAGCACCACCCCTTAGGTGCTATTATTTGACATAAATGTTTGTATTTGTGGAACATGCTCTTATTCCTGCCCTCTTCTGATTGGTCAGTTGGTCAGTCTAGTTGACAATCTGTAAAGGTCCATTAACTATACTTATTAAACCAAAAGTAGTATTTTGGACTGCTGTACATGTTTTGCTTTCTTTTCAACAGAATTATTGTCCATGCCATTGGATTTAAAAGAAGGGATTGATAAACCAATTTGGATTGGCAATTACCTAAATTTTGCATCAGATAAGAAATGGGAAGAATGGGCCGACCTCTTAAATGGAACGTTTGGATGGGTGCCTCCAAGAAATACACCTACTCCCCCTGACATGTCTGAATGGGATTATTATGCTTCACTGGAGGATGTTAACCAGTACCAAGTAAATTAAATTTCTTCATTTCTTTCATTTTCATTATTTTAAAGATATCTTCTAATAGAAAGTTATATTTAATTGAAATATAATTAAATATTCAAGGCTTATCATTTGGTGTTTCTCTTGTATTTTTTCCAGAAATCCATCAACAAATTTGGTTCCAAATGTCTCAAGAAGAAGGAGTGTATCATGTGGGTGGGGTCAGCATCCCCGCAGTTTGATAATCGAGGGTGTGCAGGTTGGGGAGGAGAACTCAAGAAAATGGCGCAATGGGCAAACGACACTTCAACAGGGTAATTATGATCAAATGTGAAAATATTTTTGACAAATAACATTAATTGTGTTGAATAAAAGTAAATATAACCTGATTAACAATAAATAAGGATTCACATGGTAAATAAGATTCTTTTATATTAATTTTAATTGTTTCAGACTCAGTATTGACGTATTTGATGCCCAGTGGCGTTATTATATCAATCATGCTACCACAACAGAAACCATCCTCATCCCTACGCTCAATGACTTCTCCGAGGCTTCCGTCATCCTGGCAACCAACGAGACGGGCCTCCAGTCACTGTTCAGTGTATTATTCTTTGCAAGAGATTGGAAACAGAAATGTTACTATGGCAATGATGCATTACTGCTGTTTGGATTCTTGGATTGGTACAGGATTTACAAAGAAGCGCAGTTTTTAGGACGTATTCCTAATCTGAATGGTATGTGGAATAGTAATATGGGTTAAATACTTAGGTTTGGGGTTTAATTCTAATAATTAAATTTTTTAGCATTTTAAAATTTTGCTTTCTAGTATGTTTTAATAGTATTTATAGTATAAATTGAGTAAGGCCTTATGTTTGTGCCGATTTGCCGTCCAGACGCAAGCACAGCTCTGGAAGAAATATATCGTAGCACCATTCTTTTAAATATCTTATTATTACTAACATATTTCAAGCTCCTGTTTATGTCTATTAAAATATCATAAAAAACAATTTTACGAATCTACAAAATATTTGATGAGGAATTGTCACGCTACAAAAGCCACACATGTGAGAACAGTACAGTGAAACAACCAGAAGAGCATTCAGTATGTAGTAGCGTACCACTTCAGTGAGTGCGACTGGTATAAACATGTGTATGTTCACTAAATATCATGAAATAAAATATATTATAAAGTGACCATGTTAATCACAAAAATAAGTCAATAGTCTATGTGACGATTAAGGAATGTCTGCAGACTACATCCATCACATTTTAGCATGTATTGTATAATCTATTTTTACCATATTCTTTACCAGTAGGCATAGTATCTTTACCTGCTTTAACATTATAAACAAAATTATTAGTGGCTCATGTTCTTAATTTAAAAAGTAATTTGACTTCCATTTGCAATGGCTTTTCTAAAATTACAGTTAAAGACGAAGCAGTATTCAATGCTTTAGAATATCTGTCATGTAATTGTGTTTTTGTTCAATGTTATAAAGGTTTGCGGAATAGAGTTAAAATTAGACTTGCAGCACTTGGCCGACTGGGCTTCGCAGAATGATTATTTTCTGAACAGATCCATAGGGGAAGCTGGTCGTCGATGTCCAGTCCTCCCACCATCCTTAACATGTTAAAGAAGGAGCGGACTTAGGGGGACTGGCCCCGCACCCCGCCCCCCCCTTTTGGAAAGTTAAAAGAAAGAAAAATGGATCGCCCAAAATGCCTCGGAGGTTATTTTCGGGTGTCTAGAAAACGAACATTTCGCGCGGCATGCCCCCTGACCCCTGGGTGGTGTTATCTCCATCGGCCCCACTTTCAGCACCCTTTTCGGACATCTCTAAATCCACCCTTGTAGAGTGCTTTTTAGCTGGCAAAAAAGTGTAGTCAACAGCTTTTTTTTTTCTTTAGGAGTTGGGGAGGGTCATTCATGAGAATAATGTTCAGGCTAGTATTATTGTTGGCTTTTAAATCGTTCAAAAGATTGAAGAAAGGTGACAAGACAAAAGATGGTTCTCCAAGTCATTTACACTTATTTCATTCATCTTGCAAATAATCTGCACCAACCCTAGTACCTCACAGCCGAAGGCAGCCTTTCGCGAGTATCTTTAAAAATGATTTATTAAATAATCAGAAGCATTTAATACCATTTTCATATCATGGTTTGATTTTAATTTGTATATATTTTTTAAATGTTTAATCCAACTTTTTTTTTTTTGTTCTCTTGTTTTGCTATGTATGTCTTGAAGGTCCCAAATAATCTATTTTTTTTTCTTACAGCAACAGAAATCATACAAATTCTTAAAGAAACTGGGCAGTTGATCAGTCAGCAAAATATGGATAAAGCAAAAAATAGCCTCGGTAAAGCAAGGTAGGTCCTACAACCCGTCATAGTTGTATCACTCCTTGATGTACATAGAAGGAAGATATGACACTCTATTTAAAGCCATCAAACTGTGTATAAGTGCTGTATAGATTTAGTATTGGTTTATTGTAGAAGTAAGTTCAATTACAGTACAACCCCTCATTTACGAACCCCGATTTTACGAATTCCCGATTTTACGAACGTAAAATCATGTAATAGTTGTCATAAATAAAGTTCCTATTTCATGAACAAAACAAACACCCGTGTCAAGAATTAATCGTTAGGCGCGGGCTAGAGTTTATTCACTCGGTCTTAGACGGTTTGCTGTACACTATCAGCGATCTCTACTACAGATAGTGTGTTTTGAATACACCGACATTCAACACGACGATCATACTTTATGTCTGCAGCCGTGAGAAACTCTGCCCAATGCGTAACTTGTCGGCATATCGATAGGCGCATGATTTATTCATCTCAGAATACACCACCCTCATATCGTAATTTAATGAACCCCCTAATTATGAATGGAATTTATTTATCAAATCTAACTAACGTTAATCTACCATTTCATTATTTCCCCCATAAAATAAGACACTGACACCCACATTTTCTTTTTATAACTTTATATATAACAGGCGTAGAACAATCGTATTGCATACAAAAAAAAAAGTCCAAGCGCCGTGTCTACAGTCAATCAGCGCTCTTCTTTTAAAAAGTTGAGAACCCCTGGTTTCCGGGTTATTATGTACAGGGTATTTACATGACGACACAACCACATGGATCGAGTGAAAAACGTTGGTTACTCGCCCTGTTGCGGTGCCCGCTGGGCTGTGTTTCTTCGTAAGCTAGAAGATAAGTCATATTATTGCCTGAGAAAGAGAGAATAAAGTTTCTATACACATTAACAAGTATGGATAGTACTGTACATTATTATGATCGTTATTTTGAATTTCTTTCGAGCACAATTTGGAGTTTTGGCTCCAGTCCAACAAAATTTAAGTCCAGGCCTAGCCCAGCCCAGCCTAGCATATCGGTAGTGTAAATACATAGGAATTTCATACAACCCCGATTTTACGTACGAATGATTTTTACGAACACCTTTGGGCCCGTCCCGTACATAAATGAGGGGTTCTA
>NW_022726558.1:287433-292801 GCF_011630105.1 Anneissia japonica
ACCCTGTACAGTAGAACCCCTATTAAGGGGACACCTTCAGGACTAAAAGAAGTGCCCCCCCCCCCCTAGTCCCAATCATCCAAAAATGAGGAAAATAGAATTCACTGCTCAAACGAAAGCGTGTTGTATTTGTTTTACTATACAGTGCCTCATAAATATTAGACAGCAAACTGTCTGTCTATGTTAGCCATTTCGATCTGTGAGGGTAAAATTACGCAGTTTGCATATGGGTCATGTAGACAGGGGTGCAGTTGTCATTTTTTGGTAGTACTTTTTTCACTGTGTATGCTTAAAATTGGCCTGCCCAGTAGTAGAAATTACTGCACCACCTACCGGGTCTAATTGACCAATGAAATGTTGTTATTACCTACAGTAATATGAGGATTATATATTATTAAATATATTATTGCTTTACAATTAACATCTCGACGAGATTTGATTGACAGATAAACTGACTAATCAGCGAGCATCATTTAGTCGCGTGATCAAAAACTTTTCCTCGGACATTTTAATTTCCTTAGACACGCGAAACATACATGAGCCTAGGCCTAGGGCCTAGATGTCTATGCTTGGTTATAGATAGGGATATGCCATAAAAAATTCCTTTATGCCTATTATACGTTTTTAACTGCCAAAAATATGGTAAAACGGTGTCAATGAGACTTTGCAATTCAGACGATCGTTATCCAGAATGATTAAAAGGAGGAATTAAGTTTATCCAGTTCTTGAAGCCCAAACGCAACATTGAAAAGTGCAAACGATGGATTTTAAAGCGTGTAATCGTGTAAATCACCAGCGCGCATCAGTGACTTCGCCTTTGCCGACAACAAGGTTGACTGAATGTGGCTTTTACAACAATTTCCCCGTCTGTTCCATGAAACAGGTTAACACTATGAATATATGATTCATTTGCATATCGCCTACCCTGAATTCTCTTTCTTAAAGAAGGTTGATAGCAAAGAAAATGTTCACTGAACCACTTGGTAACTCGGTAAGTTTAGCCGCCATATTGTCTAAGGTTTTCATGACTTTGCGGGCGGGGCTTCGCGTCCTTGTCGACATGTCAATTGAACTTGCTCCTGTAAAGTATTTTTAAAACATCCAACCCTAGACTCATATAAATTCATGTTTTAAACTTGAAATATCTTCATCTACACACACAGAAAGTCTTTAAATCAACTGCGATCATCTGTGACTACAAAGGTGCTCAATTTCCAGGTGCCAAGTGAACACCTTTATACAGTTGTGCCACCTGTACAAGATCCTAATGGTAATTACATCATCAATAGCACAAATGGTCTCTTCGTACAGATGGAACAGTCAACTGCTGATGAGGTCAGCAAAAACAACTTTAAGGTAGAGTAACAGTTGTAATAAAGATATGTTTTATGTACCATATTTATATGCTCACATATAAAGATATCCATGTATATAGGACAAACACCGACTTTGAGAAGGTTTTTGGACAAACCCACCATTTAACCGTTAAATTATTTCCTTTCGATACGATCCACTGGAACCAAGCGTGCATTTAGCCTTCAAATCGTCTATATAAGGCCTTGGTCTAGGCTGGGTAAAGTTCATGAATTTCATTGTATCAGCGTTTAAAAAGCATTTAATTGAAACTTAACTGGAAAAATTAAACAACCGTTTTGTATGGCATTCATATTTGGCTCGTCAATTGTACAAGGTGACCATACTAACAGTTAGTAGCTTCATTTCAGTACTAAATTCCCATGTTAAGGACAATCCGCACATAAGACGAACATGATTTTAAAAATCAAAAAATGTGTATGTTGAGCATATAAGACAAATCCTAATTTATTATTTTAAGCCTTGTCTTACGCGAGAGTATACAATAAACAATATATGATTTGTCCAAGGGCATAATCATGTCATATAAGGTTTGCCATCCCAAAACCAGTGTATTGTCAATAAATTGTTTTAAAAACAGAGCAGATAGATTGATTGCACAGTGATTTCATTAAGAAATTTGACAGCATTAATAGTGGCCTTAATATTGACCTAGGCTTTCTTAGTCATTACAAAATGTAATAGGCATTTTTCGTTTTGACTACGCGGCCAGTCTACTACGGAATAATAGAGCGTAACAGACATCTGCGCATGCTCACAAACCTTACTGGCTAAATCGGCGTTGTGATAGCTTCCGCGACAAGCCCAATTTCTAAATTTGGTGTAGTGGCGACTACCCTAAAATTGACCAATCAGATAACCGGATTCTTTGGCAAACTGCTGGTAATTTTTTTGTTGGGGGTTGCAATTTTCATTGCATCCGCGATCGAGCATTGTTCGTTCAATAATTAATTAATTATTAAAACAAGTGAGTAATTAAATGTTTTATGAAGGCCTATTTATACACATACAATAAATGAGGAATGAATAGTCGCAGCATAAAATTAGGTAAATCAAAGGATAGTGAAAAAAGGGGCCTCTTAGGCTTAGCCTAGGCTTGTCAGGGTGGATTTTTGGTAGGAGAAAACACATTATCTGGTGCCGCTAGCTAGGGCATCTGCGGCCATGATATCGTGGATCAAGCCTTGCTATATAAATACCTCTGTTTGAAATTATTATGTACATTTATTTGAACATCATCGTTGCATTTGGCAAATTGCCTGAGCAGGCCTGACACCCCTCTTCCCCCGGTTCCTGACTCTTTTGACACCTAGGCCTACAGTAGGCTTGGTTAGGCTAGGCCTAGCCTGTAGGCCTATCCTAGCCAACAGCGATACATCACTCAGTGTTTTCTGGAAACTTTTTATTTTATATTATTTGATTAAAAGTTTTTTTTCACATTTCCTTTTTCAAATATAAAACAAGGGAACATTGTTCCCTGGTAATAAAATCAACTAATAACTCCCTCTCTGTAGGCCTACGTATGTGTGCTGCGTCGTCGTAGTCGCCTTAAAAAAACGAAAACAGCTCTTGGTGTAGTACGCAAACAGTGTCTTGCCGTTGCCGTCACGGTCCATTAGTTCGTAGTAGACTGGCCGTGTAGTCAAAACGAAAAATGCCTAATGTTTCTGTACATCCTATTGCCTGTTGATCCTTTAGTGAGATTGTTTATCTATTGTTTGTGCTACTCAATTTCAGCACTTATTAGCTAATTCATGATAAGCCTAATTAGTTATGCTTAAGTTATTTCCTCTCTGTTTGTTCTTGTTACACTTCACACACCTGATGAAGCTGGCATTGACTACCAGCAAAAGCTCGTGTCCAATCAAATTACATCTTTAGTCTGAGAGTGCTGCCTCTTCATTGCTTGTTTAATTTTTGTTAAGACTAAACACAACTACCACTACTGTACTTTTGTCTCTAAATGAAATAGAAAACTTCAAACTTGCTCTGATGATATGATAAAAATAACGTAAATTACTGTAGGCCTACTTGTTTTAATTTCAGGGTTTTATGGCATTTCAGTACAAATTGCTTGATTCAAACTTTTCACACCTCTTTGCAATGTCCTCAACAAATCGAACAAATTCCCTCACCAGCGTTGTGCCTCAAGAAACTGTGGATGGCAGCAGACTCTATGGAAAATTCACCTCAAAATTTGCAGAGATTTGTGACATCATGTGCAATATTCCAGGTACAATTGCTCACTTAATATAGGCCATGGGCTGGAGAGAGAGGGGGGGGGGGTGACCGTGCACCCCCCCCCCTTCACAGTTAAACTTCCTTGGTATCATTTTGTTCCTACGGGCATATAGAACAAAAAAATTGATGTTAACAAGAAAAATATAGGGATGCATTGTATGTGTTTTATGGTCAATGCTTTTTTTGGGCGGAGGGGTAACATTTATGCCCATAACTTGTGAAATCCCATCAATGTTATTTTGGTAGCAATGTGTAGCATATATGTTACTTAATCATATGCAGTTTAAATAAAATTAATCAGACAATTATTAAGGTCACTAGAGGTCAAAAGGTCATCTACCTTTTTCTAAAATGCAAATTTTTTCATAAAATATCAATAAACTTCAATGTCATATGTCTAATTTTGGATGTATTTGATACGAATTGTGTTTTTCTTGTAGTTATTAACATATAGAATACAAAAATTGAGGTTAACAAGAAAAAAATTAAAATGCATTATGTATTATTGTCAATGTTTATCCGAGAAATTTGTAATAAACAACAGTTTTTGGGGTAGGGGGTAACATTTATGCTCATAACTCTTGATTTAGTCAATGGATTTGTATGATGTTGGTATCAACATTTAGCCTATAGATTGGTCAGTCATTCAAATTGAAAAATTTTGAAACAGGCAGAGAAATTGACGTAGCTAGAGGTCAAAATGTCATTGACCTCCACAGAAAAGTTGTAAATTTATTCCCAATTCGCTCACAAACGTTTACAAATCTACAGTTAAAAGTAGATTTGATTCCAATTAGTATTTTCTATTATAAATAAGCATATGGAATATAAAACAATGATATTATCAAGAAAAATGTATAAATTGATTAAATGTACTACTGTCATTGTGTTACAATCTTAGAATTTGTAATCAACAACAGTTTTTTGGGTAGGGGATAACATTAAATGCTCATAACTCTTGATTTACTCAATGGTTTTTTATATGTTGGTATCAACATTTAGCCTATAGATTGGTCAGTCATTCAAATTTAAAAAGTTTTGAAATTGGCAGAAATTGACGCAACTAGAGGTCAAAAGGTCATTGACCTACACAGAAAAGTTGTATATTTATTCCCAATTCACTCACAAACATTTACAAATCTACATTTGTGAGTAGATTTCATACCAATTAGTATATTCTATTATTAATAAGCATATGGAATATCAAAAATAATATTAACAAGAAAAATGTATAAATTGATTAAATGTATTACTGTCATTTTTGATTACTTGTGTAATCAATAGCGATGTTTGGGGTAGGGGTTAACATTTAAGTTCATAACTCATGATTTATTGGATAGATTTGCATGATGTTGGTATTAACATGTAGCCTGTAGATTTTCCAGCCATTCAAATTTAAAAGTGTGCAGAAATTGACGTATCTAAAGGTCAAAAAGCCGTTGACCACTGTACAAAAATGCAAATTCTTCCAAAAAACCATGGCAGATATTCTTTATGACAATATATGGAAATATATAGTGGTGAAAGTTATGTTAAAAGTTTCCCACGCGAATAAAATTAACGAGCGGTACTGGATAAAGACAACTTGGTTTCTTGCTTCAAACAAGGTATCCATTCATAGAAGTCTTATGAAGATGAGCCTATCCAAGTGATGAACCTAAAAGGGTCGGGACCAGGACATAAAAATGTACATTCGACTTTAGATTGACAAAGAAATATGTTAAATACAGACACGATATATACATAGGCCTAG
>NW_022726558.1:293572-301068 GCF_011630105.1 Anneissia japonica
GTCGGAGGCATTTTATTACACAATGACTTTTATAGGACTTCATTCATTTATTCGTATATCATACAAATCCATTGAGTAAATCAAGAGTTATGAGCATTTATTGTTATCCCCTACCCCAAAAACTGTTGTTGATTACAAATTCTAAGATTAATAACACAATGACAGTGGTACTTTTAATCTATACATTTTTCCTGATAATATCATTGTTTTATATTCCATATGCTTATTTATAATAGAAAATACTAATTGGAATCAAATCTACTGACAACTGTAGATTTGTAAACGCTTGTGAGTGAATTGGGAATAAATTTACAACTTTTCTGTGGAGGTCAATGACCTTTTGACCTCTAGCTACGTCAATTTCTGCCTGTTTCAAAATTTTTTCAATTTGAATGACTGACCAACCTATAGGCTAAATGTTGATACCAACATCATACAAATCCATTGACTAAAAGTTATGAACATAAATGTTACCCCCTACCCCAAAAACTGTTGTTGATTACAAATTTCTCGGATCATAAACATTGACAATAGTACATAATGCATTTTAATTTTTTTCTTTTTAACCTCAATTTTTGTATTCCATATGTTAATAACTACAAGAAAAACACAATTTGTATCAAATACATCCAAAATTAGACATATGACATTGAAGTTTATTGATATTTTATGAAAAAATTTGCATTTTAGAAAAAGGTTGATGACCTTTTGACCTCTAGTGACCTTAATAATTGTCATATTAATTTTATTTAAACTGCATATGATTTAGAAACATATGCTACACATTGCTACCAAAATAACATTGATGGGCATAAATGTTACCCCTCCCCCCGAAAAAAGAATTGACCATAAAACACTAACGACCATTACAAATGACGCAAGTACATACAATGCATCCCTATATTTTTCTTGTTAACATCAATTTTTTTGTTCTATATGCCTGAAGGAACAAAATGATACCAAGGAAGTTTAACTGTGGAAAGGGGATGCACAGTGACACCCCCCTCCAGCCCATGGCCTAATATGGTTATGAAAAAGAAATGCAAGTGAAATCAATCAGTAAAACTAGACTGATATTCGCAATACATTTATGCGCGAGATTTTGGTCCTTATGTGTGAGACTGAGACAGACCCTGAACGTGCGAGTCTCAGCAGGTCTGTGAAAGTTAATACTTGATCATTTTAAAATCAGATATTCAATGCTTAATTTGATTTTTTAGGGTTGTCCATATTTTATAACAAATGGTATAGCTGATACTCTGTACTCTTATCATAATAGATATTTTATTTATTTTATTTATTCTTTCTTTATACTGAATATACACTTTCAATACATAGTACTGATTTCCAAAACTGGTTCAGTTCTTATCTACAAAAACATTTTAAAAGCAGAAAATAACAAAGAGAGCAAAAACTTAACTACAAATAAAAAAAAAATTAAAAAAAAAAAAATGCTACCACCAGCTCTGCAAAGGCTGACTTGTGTAGCCCAGTAAAAACTCAAGTACAACTAACTAATTCTGAAAGCAGGTATTGGAGTAGGTTTATCATGTTAGTTTCACTTTCTCTTTCCATTTGTTTTGCAGAAATTTGGCAGACAGCCAATGTAACTCTCTACAAGCAGAACCAATCATGGGACCACAGTGCTAAATATTCATCCGATATTTACTTCACTGCTGATGCAAACTTCCTCATTAGGAATGTGTCACTCAGGCTTGATATATGGAAGAAGAAATGATCTTGGATTTGTGATCATATTATATCTTGTATATTATATAACCTTCCATTTATTACCCAGTAATAAGATGACCATATTCTGTACCAACTGGATACAGTGCTCAAGGCACTCACAACAGAATGCCAAAATAATAACTGTGAACCTAGAATTATCCAATCTTCATTAACACAAAGAGCATCACTGCACCGTTTACCAAAAAATTGAAGGCGTAATAACTGATATAGCACACATCGTACACAGTAGTGGCGCCCCATGCCACACCGATATTAAAATATTAATTTGCCTATCAGAAACGCTATTTTGATTGCCATTCGCTAATGTTGTGGTCTAAAAGCACAATTTTGGGCCATACTAAGCCATGAAAACTCTCCCCAAGAATCCTACCAGGAATTTTTATTCCGGGACCCTGATCGAGGCTCTAGTCAGCCCCTTGGTTCCAACCCTACTGTCGGACATGTTCAAATGATTTATTATTTATATTTATTTTCAAGTGCTCTCAAATAAAAAATACTATCAAATATCTAGGGTGGGCAAAAATCATAGTCACTTCAGTACATAGAGTAATACACCCATTCTGTACTATGAAAGAGAGCAGAAAATTATGCTATATTAAACTCTATTGGGTTAACAAAAATATAAATTATATTTTGTCCTACAAAATAGCATAGCTATATAATAGCCTTGAATATGCAAAGTAACTGGACATCCAACTATTTCTTTACATCTATACTGTTAAAGGTACCTAAGTATAAGCTTCTTTGATATATATTGGGTTATTTTCATATGGAACTTTATATTGACTATGCTATGGTCATAGCACCAACAATAATGAACTTAAGACAGTAAGCCTCTTTGATAGTGAAAATATATTTGGTTATTTTCATATGGAAGTTTATACTGATTATGCCATGGTCATAGCACCAACAATAATGAACTAAGACAGTAAAGCCTCTTTGATAGTTAAAATACTGTATATTGGGTTATTTTCATATGGAACTTTATATTGACTATGCTATGGTCATAGCACCTACAATAATGAACTTAGACAGTAAAGCCTCTTTGATAGTGAAAATATATTAGGTTATTTTCATATGGAAGTTTATACTGATTATGCCATGATCATAGCACCAACAATATTGAACTAAGACAGTAAAGCCTCTTTGATAGTGAAAATACTGTATATTAGGTTATTTTCATATGGAACTTTATGTTGATTATGCTATGGTCATAGCACCAACAATAATGAACTAAGACAGTAAAGACAGGTTTCCATAGAATTGCTACATAGTCGCTACAGCGTTTTCACTGCAATCCTTGCACTGTAGCTGTCCCTGACGCAATCAGAAACTCTCCCCAATTCAACTGACCAATCAGCGTCACAAAATTAGGCGGTGACAGCTTGTAGTGATTTTTATGGAAACCATGCTTAATGTGCATACTGTATTATCTAAGTCCTTGTTCCATGATTATTTGACCCACTCCTCATTTTTGCATCGTGTAGTTTTTGTAATAATTTGACCCACTCATTGTTTCATGATTACTTAAGGTTCATCAATTTTTTGGTCTAATCTTTGTTCCATTACTGGCAAACTTTTGGCTCAATCATTGTTCTGCGAGTATTTGGCCCATTCCTTGTTCCGCAATTCCACTCGCCGAATCTTGGCACTTACAGTTTTTGGAAGGCTCTCAACAAATTCAATCTAAAAAGCAATAAAGTAAATAAAGTAAACACACTGAAACACAAACCACCAATTAAAATTTTAAATAATACTGAATGTTAAATCGTATAACAGAGTTTTGGGGCTTCTACCCCACCACACATTCTTTTCTAGGGATGCATTATGTAAGGACTAATGCAGATTAGGGGTCTACATTTAAATAATATATGAATCACAGCCCATAAATAACACAAAGGTTTAAATAGATAATAGTACACGGTTTTCAAGAATACGCAACACCCAGGAGATGTCCAAAACACAGGAAGGGGAGGGGGAGGGGCTGATGTGCACGTGGTGAGACATCACTCAAAATAGTTTGAAAGTGGTTTAGGGGTCGAAAAATATAATTTAGGGGTTTCAAAGGATTATTTAATCAAATTTGGAGTCTACTAAAATGTAGAAAATACATATGGTATAATCTTTTTCTTCCCAATGAATTGTGGTTTTACTCCTGAACAGGGGGGGGCAGCTCACCTCGACGCGATCCCGGTCCCCTTGATTTGTATAATGTTTTGGCTAACCCTGTTTGGTCAGGGGCTAAGGATATGTTGCTCTAAACATACACTGCAGCACCTTCAAAGCCCATTGTGATGATCTGGCTACCAAATTCTTCAAACACGTTTTTGGGGTTTTTTTTTTATTGATAATGGAATCATATAAGTTTTATTATTCACATAATGCGTATTAGTCATCTGTTCTAAGTATAATTAAAGATGATGCTGTCGCTTGCACCGTTAAGGTATTTTTAAGTAGGTTTAAAGCATATCATTTTACTCATCAGATGTAGATATATTTTCGACTTTTTAATATGTTATTTCATAAATTTTATTTTATTGTAAATGTTTTTTGGTGTTGTGTAGAGACTTCTGACTCACTGAGTCACAGAGGCAATTGCTTCTTTAGAAGTCCCAGGACCTTTGTGTTAAATAAATAAATGAATTCTATTATAAGGTAGTCTTTTGTATATTTTTGTGCTTCTTACTTCTACTTCATCTATTTCCACTTTTATTTCTTCTTTTTCCACATCACCTACTTTCACTCCTTTCTTTTCTTCTTTGCCTCCTCCTCTGAATTTTTGCAAGAGAATATTTGCTCCACGTGCAACTGCAGCACCTCCCGTGGTAGAAAGACCTATGCCTTGCGCACTTAGTCCAGCAGCCCCTACCGATTGCAGTACGGCAACAGTACTTCCAGCAGCAACTCCTCCTCCGTTATATACGGCTACAGCCGACATGAGTTTTGCTGCAATGGATCCAGCTGCAATGCCAGCTCCAGTAAAACCCAATAGATACGGACCAACTGTAACAGCTGTAACGGCAACCAATGCTCCTCCTAGTAAATCCATCTACAATAATTAAGGCAAAAATAAACAACTGACATTCTGCAATTGATTTTACAGTACACCTGTGAACCCCAACACTGCTAGGAATTTCGGGCCGCTAGAAAGCTTCCATTAAATCCCGCTAAGGGCCATAAGCAACTTAGACAAAAAACTGTGTAACATGTAGGCATCTTGAAGTACCGTAATGGATCTCAGACTTCTCAAGCAACTTCTTGTAGTCATTATTTGGATGAGTAAATAGTTCTCCAGTTTGTGCGCATTATTCCAGTCTCAGTCGTAACTTCAGAGTTTTCAAAACTGCGCATTCATACAGACACAGCAGTAGAGGCCTTAATTTTGAAATTAATATTTTCAAATTTAATGCTATTGTGATGTAGGCCCAGATGATGTTTCAATACTTTGATGCTGGCTAAGTACAGTACATATTTAACCTGCTCAAATGAGTCTTTAATAGGTCTATAAATACATCATGAAGATACAGCAGAAGCCCTAGAAGAAGCCTTTGGGGGACCAAAAAAGAGTCTTAATGATAGGGTGTCCCCCGAATATGGATACCCATATTAAGGGGACACTAACCAAAATGTGAAATCATTGGCGGTTTTGGCACGTAATAATGCAACAATAACACACCGATTTTTTTTTCTTCTTCTTGTCTTCTTTCTTTTCTTCTTGTTTTGGTTTTTGTTCTTGTTCCTCTTTGTACTTCTCTTTCTTCTTCTCTTGATTTTCTTGTCCTCTTTGGACAGCACCTCCAGCAGCAGAAAGAGCTATGCCTTGTGCACCTAGTCCAGCAGCCTTGGTAAGCATTGAATATAAATAATCAGTATTTTGTTTTACTTTTTTGTTTATTTATCTTAATTTTATATTATTTTATTTTTAATACTATTTTGTTTATTACAATTAGTACCATAATTGCATTAATTCCAATTGTACATAATAATGATAATAGATGGATTTATATAGTGCAAATAAACAAGGTCTCTATGCGCTTGACAATATTGAAGTCAAGAAAAAAAAAAAAGCCGGAAAAAAACAAAAAAAACCAATAAACACCAACCTAGCACCCAAACCGAAGTATGGGGTTACACCATCACCGCCACAATGCTACAATCAGGCGTTACAATCGATCCAACAAAGGAAAAGCACTATCTATTTCCTTACATTCCAAAAAGGAGGATTTTGGATGCTATTTAAAATTTGCTGGAGATTAACTGTTAACTGCGTTGTTAGAGAACATAGAATGGTACATGACTATCGGACTGGTATAGGCCTACAGTAGGCCAATGTACTCTAGGTGTAAATAAATACAGAGAATAGGCCAATTTTAGTGAGAACTAAACATGTTTTAATAACGTAGGGCCTATATACAATGCAAAGCAGATTGATCACAAAATCAGAAGCATGATCTCAAACATCAGAACCCAGCATTTATTGTTTAAAACTTTCGGGGGCCCCATTGAATGAAACTACGGTATTATAGTTTATATTATATTTTTTTAAAACTACAATGTCGGGGCCCCTCGCGCATGGGGCCCTGGCAATCCCCCACCCCCTCCATCAGCGCCCGAGCATGACACCACTGATTGTAACAACTGCTGATTGTAGCAACCCCAAAACGAATGGCACTTCAGAAAATACAGTACAAGTAGGCCTATACCAATTATTCTCGCAAACTTCATATCCTATCGCGTTGTTTGTGTAAAATTAACTTAATTTTTTTTTTAAGTGTACAGTTTTTTTTGAATATTTTAAAATCCTTAAGTTAAATTTATTTTTTTTAAAAGATTTTTTTAAATTTTCAATGAAAAATAAATGCGATCGTTAATATTAACCTTGGTACAATGTAAGCTTGTAATCATATGACTACTTATACAGAATTTTACTATATTATAGGCCTAGACTAGGACCAGGCCTCCTACTATAGTATAGAGGCCTAGTCCAAGACCTTGTTGCGAATCCCAGCCCACATAAGCCTAGCCTATAATGCCTAGCATAGGGCTCGTGATCGCGGTACCCTGACCATTAAAAATTAGCAGACGCACTGGGAAGCGTTGTTCAGTGGCATTGGATGCAAATGATTCCCCCATCATTAATGGAACAGGCCCATGTCACACTTGGCTGACTAGTTTTGATTTACATTTCACATGTCTTGTGTTGTTCGGCTGGTTTTGATTTACGTTTTGGAACAGAATTTGGAGAGGGCGTTTCATCAAGTCAGACCTACGTTTTGAATTTGAAATACAATTTAAAGTAATTAGAACTACATTTTGGAAAGTTTGAACTACGTTTTGAAAAAATGAGAACTTCATTTTGAGAAATTTACGCCTACGTTTTGATAAATTAGACATTGAAGTTTGCAATTACATTTTGATTTTAACATGGACTTTTGCTGCGTATGGTATTACTATTGTAGTACATACAGTGGCGGCGCCAGCGGGGTGGCAGGGGGGGCTTAAGCCCCCCACTGGACAGGTCAAGGCCCCCCCCGCCGGACAGAGCTCGTCAGGCAGTCAGACCATAAAACATATAAAAATAGGCGCACACCAAGCCAACACATGTCTGTCACAGTCTGAGAGTGCCATTTTCGGCCATCTAGAGGTTGATATTCTTTAAAAAAATCTCATTTGGGAGGGGGAACCCCCTCACAACCCCTTCTCCCAGCTCGAGCCTACGAGCTCAAGTCCCCCCTGTCGGACAA
>NW_022726558.1:301074-301304 GCF_011630105.1 Anneissia japonica
ATTTACCCCCCCCCCAGAAAATATATCCTAGAGCCGCCACTGAGTACATAATGTTGTACACCAGAATACATCGTAGATTTTACTAAAAATTGTATGTATTATGTCGACTTGTCAAGATAATCTATCTCGCCATGACAACATACAATTTTTATTATGTCGACTTGTCAAGAAAATCTATCTCGCCATGACAACATACAACTTTTATTATGTCGACTTGTCAAGATAACCTA
>NW_022726558.1:301524-310340 GCF_011630105.1 Anneissia japonica
GGGTCCCGAAATAAATAATCCCTGGTAGTGTTCAGGGGAGAGTTTTTATGGCTTAGTATGGTCCAAATTGTAATTTTAGACCACAATATTAGGGATTGGCAATCAGTGGCATATACTTATATATAAGTGGGGGTACTGATGGGGGGGGGCCTCGATGATCAGTTGAGGGACGCTAACTCATAAACTAAGGTGAATTTAGTTGTTTTTTAAATACTAGATTTTGGGGGCCGACTGGGGGAGCGCAGGTAATTTTTGGAGGGGCGTGCGTCCCCAGCGCACCCCCTAGATATGCCACTGTCGGCAATCAAAATAAACAGTTGGAGAAGCATATTATTTTTTAATTTTGGAATTGCTCACCACAACACCCCCTCCCCCCCAGCACCACTGCCCCATGCTGGTGCTACTACTGGTACCACCTGATTAGTGTACTCTCGATCCTCTCAACGATAATATTGTGTTAGACTTGGATTAGAATTAGATAGTTAGAATTTATGAAAGAAATATTGAAACATTAATAGCTAAATTATTACGGTCATTAAAAATAATATTCACCATGTACAGAACAAACAGGCCTATCCCCCTGTAATCAAACCAAGCCCCATGCTATCCCAGGATCTCTAAAAAACTCTATCAAATTCTATGTGACAAACATCTGTGACTGAACACCCCTTCATTCTCCACCCTCTCCCCCCCCCCCAGGCCATTAAAAGTACATTCGTGTGTACATCTTACCTTCCTTGGATACTTGTAAGGTGCTGTTGTATCCTGCACATACTTCTTTAGTTCCTCTTTTAGAGCTTCATAATTTTCAACTTTGTAGTTACTTGCAAGGACGACAAATGCTTTCACAACCTAAGATAAATGATGAAATACACATCCACTTTTTATCAGTCCATCATCAATCATATATTTAATTATTCAAATACTGTAATAACCAAATCCATCAATCAATCGATCGATTGATCAAAAATTCAACCAACCAATTAATTGAGAGCTATTAAACATTAAACAAAACTATTTGTAGTATGCCATTCATTCAATTCAAATCAATTTCTTTTATTTGCTAGAAGTGCCACCAAGAGCCAATACAGCGGTTACACTAGAAATTTGCCGACAAGGGGGCAGAGGGGTCTGAGCCAAGGGGCTAATAAAGCCTCAGTCGAAGACCCAGAATAAAAACATCCTTGTAGAGTTCACGGGTTTTTATGGCTTAGTATGGTCCAAAATGTGCTTTTAGACCATAACACTACAGATTGGCAGTCAAAATAACGTTATTTGATTAGGCAAATTATTATTATTTTTTTTATTTTTGATCTAATGTCCTAGTCGTGTGTCGACTAGGCCTGTCCGACGGGTGGGAAAATTCCCCCTGCCACCCCCCCCCCCAACCACTGGCATCACCACTTGGCCAATATCCGCATAAACACAAAAAAGAATACAATGGACGTTACTCCACTAAGGCTGACCTGCATACCCCAACCCTAACGAACTATGCATCACAGGGTAGGGATGTTACTCCAATGATCAATCAATCAATCAATCAATCATTCCTCTTAGTCTGCCCAGCCCTACAAAATGTACGTATTGATGAAATTTCTAAATTAAAAATTGAATTACTTGACAATATAGAATTGTATAATGAATTTATTAATGCAAATGATGACCTAAAACTACATCATATTTTGGGTTGTTCATCGTTGCTCCTTAGCAGAAAGTATGAAAATATCTTCGACAAGTTTTGCAAAAGATATACCAAAAGAGCAGGAAATTCCGCTACGAGATTTTGAATTCCATGCTCTAACTTTGCTTTATAGTACTGTTATTCAGTTCACCCCTATTTTCAATTTCATTTAGTTGTTTTTCTTTCCTGCATTACTATTTTTGATGTATGTTGCTTAGGTTTTTAAGGGGAAGGGGCAAATGCATAGTTTGGGGAGGGAATAACGGTACTTAGAATATTGTTTCTGCTAATAAGGTGTTTAGTTTTGCTTTTTTTTATTTTATTTTATTTTTTATTTTTATTTCTTTTTGTTCTTGTGAGGAAGAGTACAGTAACTTGTTATTGATGTGGGAAATGTATGCTCACAGGGATATTCGGTATTCTGAACATATTTGTTTTTAATCTTTATGTATTTGTTTTGAAGTTTAATTCATTTTCCTTGGTCATTTTTTTTGGTTTTTTTGACTACTTTTAGAATTTTTAGTTTTGTTTACTTCGTATTATATATTATACTGTATTTACTTTTAATTGAATAAGGGTCACTCAGATGATTGACATGATTATTGAGGCATCATTGCATATAATACTTTGACGAGGGTGGGTATTGGATGGGAGTGGGGTGCTTGTCAAATGCTTGAGTGACAGTTACTCAATTTATACTTTGTTTTCTTTAGTGTTGTATTCTGTTTGAAGTATTTTTTTTTTGGACGCACCTTTATCATGTTGTGTGTGCCACTGTTTCATAAGTGTAGTTTCCCAATAAATTATTATTATTATTATTATTATCCATATAATATGTTCAATAGCGCTCCAACAGCAGGGTTTTTAGACTCTTTTTGAAAATCGTAAAACTCTTCGACATCTTAATATCTTGAGGAAGAGCGTTCCATAAATGAGGTGCACATGAAAATGAATGTTTTCGAAATGACTCCAATCTGTATCTTCAAACATTAAGTAAAAGTTTATTGATAGAAGGGAGTGTGAGATGAAGAACGGTACTGCATAAGGTCTCTGATATAAGATGGTGATGTGCCATGTAATGCTTTGTAGGTGATGAGAATTTTAAATTAGGACTAAGTCATACCCCAACCCTATTCAAACTATGCATCGCGGGGTAGGGAAGTTACTCCAATAATGACCAGCACACCCAAGTGAACTATGCATCCCAAGGACGTTACTTCACTAAGGTCCTAATAACCTGCATACCCAAACATTATTTTAACTATGCATCACAGGGTAGGGAAGTTACTCCACTAAAAAAATTTACAAAAATGAAGATTTATTTAGGGTTCATGATTAGGTAAGATAAACTTTATTGTCATGACAACTAAACAAGGTAAACATGAAATTTGGTTTCCTTGATGCTTAACTACACAAATAATACTCCGAGAATGGCAATGTTGCAAGAATAAATCAAAGTTAGACCTGAATACCTCTCCTCTGAGCTCGTCAGGACTGCTAACTGCAGCCGATTCGGCAACTGCTGGATGCTCTATGAGGGCACTCTCAACTTCAAATGGTCCAATCCTGTATCTAGGATAATAAACAATGACATTTGATCAATAAATCCATTATGAATTTGTCTTCATTTTTTACTACATGCTGACAAAAAAACTTCATTACAAAGCAGGCAACAATTCCTCACCCAGCAGATGTTATGACATCATCATCTCTAGCAACGAACCAGAAGTAACCATCTTCATCCTTCAAAGCCCTGTCACCAGTCAAGTAGAAATCACCTTTAAATACAGAAGCTGTTCTTTCAGGATCATTCTAAAAATTAAATAACACTTTCCTCACTGGTTGAATATTCCTAGTGCAGAAAATTCATTCAGACCAAATTACATTGAACAGGGCAAATTGTATGTTATTTATTTTCATTTGGACTATATTTTATAGTGGGCAACTCTTGTAGCAATGCTAATATACAATAATGTTATTGTTCATTGCAAACCATCATCACTCACCCCATGCATTGTGTTGGTAAAATTAAAACAGGGCTAAAATTCATTGATAATATGGTAAAACCTCGAATTGAAGCTCCCCTCTTTAACTTGCAAAAGTAGCCTCGAAAAGAAGCCCATTCGAAAAGAAGCCCATGGGCTACTTTTCAAGATAATACAGTACATACACTGTACATGAATTTTAAAGAAACAAAATATATTAAAAACATGCTTGGTTTACACAATAGTTTAGGTGTTTTAATGCTGGTTAATACACTCCATGATACAGACAGATGTTACCATGCCCCTATTCATTGCTTTATAGTAGTAATTTCCAAAATTTACAGCTTTCATTTTGAAAAGAAGTACTTCTCTTCATTTTGCAAAAGTAGCCTCGGAGAAAAAAACCTATCTCGAAAAGAAGCCCATCTCGAAAAGAAGCCCATCCAAAGTTTGCAAAAAACAAGAAGTTCAGGGCTTCCATTAAAGGATTTACGGTATATCAAATTTATTAATTAAAGATTTTAGACCACCAAACAAATACTGCAGCATGAGATTCGAACCCCAACACCATGATTCAGGACACAAATACTAACTACTGTCCAAATCATCCCAGCAAGTAAATTTAGATACTGTTGATTATTTCTGTACTTACAATGTAATCTGTAAACAGTCCAACAGGTCTATTAGGTTTGACCCTAACTCCTACACAACCTTCTTGACCTGTCCCCAGATCATTGCCATCATCATCAACTATACAAAGGTCGTAACCAGGTGCTGCCTTACCCATTGAACCTGGTTTCAATGGCAGACATCTGAAGGAACCACATAATATAACCTGCAATAGAAAATATTGATGACAATGAAAGTGAAGGCAGGAATGAAGATAACGACAAAGATGAACACAAAATCAAGTATGTACAGAACAAGGCTGAATTTGAGTACCAAGCCAAACAAGTTATATATTTCTGAAAATGGAAATTGGCTATAATAATGATGAAACTCTAAGGAAATCTTCATGTTTAATATTCATATTAACCTTTATTTTAATGCAGTTGTAATGGATATTTTGCACAGAAAACAATGGTGAACTTTTTTTAGAATGGAATTGAGCATTTACTATTTGTATAACAGTTCTAACAATAAGCCCCTTACTGTTTCAGTCTGACCATAACCTTCCCTGATAACATGTCCCACTCTTTTTCTCCATTCTTCAATAATTTCAGGATTCTGAGGGAAAAATTTAACAGAGACAAATTATTAAGATAAACTGGTAGAATGTTGTGGCATTGACTGTACTACTTTCGTGCGCCGAGTACATGTTAACGAGTAGGTATACTCCTCAGGGAGCAGAGAAGGTTGCACTTCGTGCAGGTTTGCCGTTGTACATTATTCAGTGACCACGGGTAATAACGCTCAGAGCGTTTGATCATTGATTTGGAATTGGCACTATATCAATCTTTAGCATTATTATTATTATTATTATTATTATTGAGATAAAATTATTCAAAATGTGATTGAAAAATAGCTTGCAAACTGTTTTATCATCTTCATTTTAGGTCTGCGCAAGACCCCTTGTTGTTGTTCCCAAAACTTTAAAAGCGTCCAGCGTCGCCAGTTTTGAACAGACGTGCAGGAAATTTTGTACACATAAACTAGGTGATTTCCAACAAACGTTCATCACCCTTTTTTTTTTAGTTAGACCCCAGGGTTCCTCCTACACTTACAAAACAGAAGTTTCAACAAGGACTGTACATTACCACTAATAAGGCAAGTCGCATAGATGGCGCGGTCGGTTAAGGATGTCTTCTAAAAAACTTAAGGTTGTGAGTTCAGATCGCGTCATGGTATATTTTTTTATTTTTTTATTTTAAGAAATTTAATTTTAATATATTTCAATTTTGTACAAATGAATATTCCAAATCATTTTTTTTTTGTACAAATAAACATCCTAATTATATAAAAAATCTATCTTATTAGCTCTTCCAAAAAATCTAATATAATAGCTTGCACCTGTACCGTGTTTAAGCATGGAGGAACATGCAGACCGTTGAGCGGTTGCTCTTGTTTATCTAACTTACCAAAGGTTCACCAGCACTGACAACATGACGTAGTGAATCCAAGTTATACTGACTTAAATCTTCTTGCACAAGCATCCTGAACACAGTTGGTGCCCCGCAGAGAGTACTCACTGGATATTCATCTAAAATCTGCAAATATATTGCATTAATACTGGAATTTATAAAGTGCCTAGTTACATATGGATCAAAAGCACTAGATGCAACAAATAAAAAAAAGTGTACAGTATATCAATTGGATCTGGTTCTAATAAATAACACAAAAAATTGAATACCTGTAACATCTTAATTGCATCAAACTTTGGAGTGTCGTGAACAAAAATACATGAACCTTGAATCCATGGCGCATAGAAACTGCTATACGCTGATTTAGCCCAACCTGTGTCAGATAAATTCCAGTGGATGTCAATCGAAGTCAAATCTAACCAGTACCTGATGATTTATAAACAAAATGGACTTATTACACAATGCTGTTTGGTAAACAAGTAAAGTTAAAAAGCATCTGTGCATTTTTGCTCCAAAGACTAACTCAAGCAGCATCACATAACAGTCGTGGCATATCTAGGGGGTGCACACACCCTTCCCTCTCCCCCCCCCCCAACAAAAGAAATGTGTGCCTCCAGTCTCCTTCACATTATAAAATTTTTAAACGAAAAAATCACGCTCTAGTAGTTAAAATCACCTTATACATTCTATATTGTGAGCTAGCGACCCCTCACTTAATCATTGAGCCTCATTTTACCTTCATTCCCCACCATCAGCCCTTCCCCACCATCAGCCCTTCCCTTTCAAGACATCTCGATACACCACTTCATAACAGCAGAATTGTGTGTGCACATAAAATGCCATTGCCCATTTTGATTTAAATGAAAATTCAAGGTAACCTTGTGTTCCATAAAGTTTTTAATTAAAAGTCAAATTATGTTCTTCAATTTGCAGGTGAATCACACCTATTTCATCATCACAAAAACATCACCATCACCACCACAAAATTAGCACAATCAATGCTTTCGCTGATGTTATCATCATCGCTGTCATCATCATCACTATCATCGCAACTGTGGTTATAATCATACTCGTCATCATCTTAATCACCATCTTTAATGCTGCCATGATCACTGTCCACACCAGAGATGTCCCAATCATCACCATCCTCATCCCTATCACATCATCATACACATCACCATCATCATCTCTGTACCACTTTCACTATATTATATGATACAGTATATATTTCAAAACGTACTTTCCAGTGATGACATGTGCAAGGCCGTAACTAGCTTGTGTATGTTCTACCATCTTTGGTAGTCCAGTAGTACCACTTGTGAAGTAAATAAGTGTAGGATCAGAGCTCTTGGACATTACACACTGTCAGTAAATAATACTCAAATGTCAACAACCAACCAATCAAAAGACATTTGTCATGTGTTTGATGACAAACTAAATTAGAAGAATAAAAATGTTTAACTTCTATACGCTGCATAATGTGGTTCCACTGGATGACAATGAAAATAAGATTTTAGTGGAGGAAAGTTGGAGAGAAAGTAAAAAGATGCAAAATATCATTTTCATCAAAAATATCACACTTACGCCTGTATTCTTAAAACGAACTTCGAACTAGAACTTCATTTAGTCTTAGTTGCAACTCCAACCTCAATTTGTATTCACAAACAATGTAGTCAAATTTTTAACTACGACTAAATCAAGTCCTAGTTGTAGTTCAGCTGAAGACGGCTGGCAAGCAACAACTATCAAACTAAACAATGGAAAGAGCTAATTTTAAACAATATTTTAGAATCCGGTAACACAGAAGAATTTTAAACTGCCGTCTGTTTTTCAAAAACATATTTCCTCATAATTCATAATAGACCATTATTTGCCTAACTATATTATATAATAACTATATTAGTTGTTAATATCTAACGATAGAGAATTTGAAATGTGACTGAAAATTTGCTTTCTCTGGAGAACTATTATAGTTGAGGTCAAGCGAGGGCGGCACCATCTTTGTTGTTGTTACGGTGAAGCTACGTGACCGCAACAAGAAGAGATTTCATGCAAATCAGGAACTGTTGCATATGGCTAGCAAAAAATGTTAATTTTGCATTTTGGAAGCTAAATGTAATGTCCCTTTTCTTGAGCACACTGGAGATACATCAGACCTATTTATACAATTGTTTTTATTCATTTCACTTTATCGTAAGTTACGAAAAGCATGTTTTAGTGGGCAAATATTTCAAGTCGGTAATTTAGCCTGACCCTAGTCTGACTAAAAAAATCGGTCTGAGGAGGCGTAATGTTAGTCGAGGTTCGAGTGATTTAGTCGTAGTGCTAGTTGAAATTCGCTTTAAGAATACGAAATGAAGTTCGTTTTAAGAATACGGGGGTAAGTTTTGGACAGTAGTGTTCAGAAGCAATAGCATAGATTCCTTATGAAAACAAACCAACTGTGCAACCCCTTCCTTACCTTAAGAAAGTACTGTACATTACTATAGTTCCACATTAAACAACGGTGAAACACTATAGTTAATTACCATGGTCCCCTATCACATTAATTATTGTTAATTGGTTAATTGATCCATGTGGGTAAGTTATAGTTTATTTTAACTTTACATACTTATCGTAAACTGTATTGAAGTGGTTTGGTGCAGTGGGAACAGTTTGGTTTTCCAACCTACAGGTCAGGGTTTCAATTCCTCCCTGTGCATTTTACTTGTGTTCTTAAGCAAGGCATTCTGTGCACCCATATAGAAATGGTCAATGCAGGATTATTAATAGGTACCACCTGGTGGGGTTGCCTGCTGCTGCACTGATTAGAGCTGCAACACTTAATATGTGTTGACCCAATTATCAGTGAAAGGCGCTATAAAAATAACTGAATAATTAAAAATAAATAAATAAAAATATACATATATATATATATATATATACACAGGGCTGACCCAAGCCATGTTTGATTCTGTCGTGTTTTTCATTCTTAAAATCCTGAGCTGCACTGATGAGATCTAACAAGATCGAAACGGTACTGTCTGCAGATTGGACTATATATATATATATATATATACACACATATAT
>NW_022726558.1:310425-330239 GCF_011630105.1 Anneissia japonica
GTTTGTTTGTGTTGGTCTGAATGCGTTTGTTGATTGCGATCGCAACAGAGTGTATTAAATTCTAAATATGTGGCGATGTCAAGCAAAAACGGTCGGAAGTCGGAAAAACCAATTCTTATTTAACACCGTCAACTGAATAATCACATTATAATAAATAAAACTGTGAAAAAATTATTAAATTCTGATACTTAGTTTTAAAGTTATACCGATTTATATAGCGCGAGGTTAGCAGTTACTGTTTTGAAGAAACGGTGATAAAACTGATGTTTATGACACCCAGTCGCTGGCAGTGCGCTCAGCGTGTAGCTCACTCACATGTGTTCGGTGTGTTCGATACTTCCTTAACAACGGAGGTGTTACCATTGACCGATTGAAATGAAATTTCGCAAAAACCTTTTACATAATGTATTTTATAACTGTATTAAGTTTCATGTACTTACATTCATTAATAAATGTTATATTACGGATGTGATGGTCGTTTTTACTGTAAACAACCGGAAATCGAACACTGCGACCTTGAAACCAGTGCGTTAAACTATTACAGAACGCGTTTTATTCGTCGTCAACTTTATCAAGTCTGTGTTATACAGTATAGCCCATTTAGCATGTACCTGTACTACCGAACTTTCTTGTGTAAAAGAAACAGTATTATTGTTTTATAATTATTACAGCAGTAAACAAGTAACTTCGAACTTCGAGCTTCAATGAAAACATGTAACGCGCACTACTACCTTGCCGACGCTTCCACCGAAAACCCAAGCGACGCGGTCTTAGACACGCCCCAAAAATGGTCAGCTGACTGGATTAGACCAATCAGCATGCGTGTTTCCGTTTGTTGCTAGGCCGCTTCCGAATTGTTTACAGTACCAAAACGACTGTTTGATTGGTTAAACAATTTGTGAGGATGAACTGACCAATCAAAATTGTAGCTGACATTCTAAGCTTTCTAACGATATCAAACTTAACACGAGTTTGACCCCGGAACACGATTAAAAAAAACAGTAATTTCGTGAGTATTTTAAACGATGATTTGCCTTCGTTTTTCATACTTCCGGGTTCGAGTGTCTAACTAAAATCACGTTTTACAGTATTTTTGGTACTGAAATGTGAAAAATATTATTTGAATCCTATTCTTAGATACTTAATATACATGTTTTTAATGAAACACCAAAATGAGCAAATTTGACCTTGTCTATTGTTTTGCCTTAATATCTTAAAATCGTCTTGGCGACTTCCGACCGTTTTGGCTTGACATCGCATACATATATATATATATATATATATATTGAGATCCAGCGCCGCCATTGATGCACGGTAGAGATTGCATCTTTAGATCTCCGATCTTGTTCACAAATTCACGGACTGAGTGCTGTCTCGTAAGAATTTTGTAGGACGTGTTAAGAATGACAAAATATACTCTGTATCTATACTGGAACCAAGCCGCATAGCTTGTATTCCACTATTTGCATTCACACCTGGGCTGTGTATATATATTGCCTTCGTTTGGCTCTGTAATCATTAGCGGTCGTGGGACTAGTTTGGGCCCTACCTAAGCTGGTCGAACGTTTCGTTTGGGTCTGTACCCTAGCTGCACTGATGAGGCCTGGAAGGCCAAAATGGGTCCGTCTGCAGATATTGGGATTACTTCCAGTGGATGCTTAGTTTATTTTGTCATTCTGATCGGATTTTCTCTACTGTTCCGTTTTAATTTTAAATTGTTTTGCATTATATGGCCGTTTGCTGTTTTATGGGTTTTTCCCATTTGCCTAAAAACTTATATATTACTTAAGAATCTCTATTGAGATCCAGCGCCACCATTAATGCACGGTAGAGATTGCATCTTTAGATCTCCGATCTTGTTCACAAATTCATGGACTAGTGCTGTCTCGTAAGAATTTTGTAGGACGCGTTAAGAATGACAAAATATTCTCTGTATCTATACTGGAATCGAGCCGCATAGCTTGTATTCCACTATTTGCATTCACACCTGGGCTGTGTATATATATTGCCTTGGTTTGGCTCTGTAATCATTAGTGGTCGTGGGACTAGTTTGGGCCCTATCTAAGCTGGTCGAACGTTTCATTTGGGTCTGTACCGTAGCTGCACTGATGAGGCCTGGAAGGCCGAAACGGATCCGTCTGCAGATATTGGGATTCCTTCCAGTGGATGCTTAGTTTATTTTGTCTGATCGAATTTTCTCTACTGTTCCGTTTTAATTTTAAATTGTTTTGCATTATATGGCTGTTTGCTGTTTTATGGGTTTTTCCCATTTGCCTTAAAAACTTCAGTATATGCACTTATCGATCCATTGCATGCATTCTGTAATAAAATATGAATTCAACTAACTTCATGTTCTTCCGAAGCTTCTTCATAAAGACTTCTAAAATCAAGCCAACCATTTCTAAAAACAAACATATTAATCAATTTTATCACTTACTTAATAATACCTTATTCCTCTAATGATATGTTTGAGGGCACTGTAAAGTTTGAATTTTGAGGGATTTTTTCAGATTTTTTAACAAAGCACTTTCAATGCTAACAGAATAAAACATAACAAATAGCCACTGAAGTGGCCAGTAGATTGGAAGAAATCCCCTACCAGTCTAGTCTATGCTAAATATTTACACACGCTAATTGCTCACTTCATTTGAGAGATAGTGTATGATATACCAGCAGGTTTTGTGCTTTAATTTGCTGGTGAAAATTTCAGTGATGTTACATGTTGTTGCATCTGAGAGTCAGCTTGGTTTTCAATTTAATAATCCCTTTTTTTTAGCTCTATGGTCAGTTTTATTTTTTCTCCACATCCCCAGTGCCCCTGCACAGTATACGGTATCTATATACAAAGATTAAAGTTTAATGGTTTTTACCTTGGTTCGTTGGACTGGGATACAAATAGTTTACTCTTAAGATCTGGACACTCGTCAGTCACCTGTAGAACCAAGTAGAAAAATTAAGTAAGGTCGTGGGAATGTTGGATGGTGAAGGGGATAGGCAAGGGTGGACAAGGAATAGGGGATGAGAATTGGTGGATGAGGTACAGAAGGATAGATAATAGTGGATGAATGATGGGAAAAGGCAGATAGGGAATTGGTTAATAAGGAATATATGTGGATGAAAAATGTGGATTGGGGTGGGCAAGGGGTTATATGGATGACAGATGGTGCATGGAAAATGTTGGATGAAAGATGACACACAGGAATAGGATGGAAAATGGTGGATAGAAAATGGAAGAGAAATGGAATTGTAGATGAGAAATGTTGGATATGTGACATTTTTACAGCTGTATTATTGTTTCTCTGAAGTTAGCAAGTCATGGGTATCCTCAAGTGAGGCAAAGTAATAAATCTCCGAACAGATTATCAAATTTTCTTTTGACAAAAAAAACTGTTGTATGCCCATATTGGGTCACGATGTGCACATATACGATCATGATGTGATGTCATCATGACCATATTTTAGGCATGTCGCATTTTCTGGATAGGGCTTCAGGTATTTTAAGAAACCACATCTTCCTAATGTGGTTTGTAAAGAATTTGATGTATTGTAAAAAAACATGGATAACCTGGTCAACAAAGGGTGCCACACTCTCATCACTGATAATACAAGTTGCCTTGGAATCTAAGAGTCTTCGCTTTATGTCTTTTGCACGTAATAACGTGGTTCCAGGACACAACACAGTTCCTGTCAACAAAATCAAGCAACAATCTTAGAATATACACAGACAGAAATGTTAATAGGACAAACACAAGCTCCATAATTACATATAAATAACAATTTTTTACCCAATATTTAAAATGGAAAAATACTTCCAACTAATATAACTAACTTCTTTACTAAAACTGTAATAGAATACTGTATGTCACCAAATGTACTATTATTTGAAGAACATAACTAGCTCTAAGCTGTACAAAATCATTCATATTACTTGCCTCTAGGGGGCACCATAACAGTTATATCAAATACCTGAAGGAAACATTAAATATTTATTGGCTCTGACCACAACCATATTTGTAGGAATAATTATACTAATTAAAATACTAAAGATGTTATAATAAAACAATTTACTCAGCTACTTGGCTCAATATGTACTGATATGATCAATCAAACTTTAATAAATTTAAAAAACAATTATTTTGAATTTAAAGGCTTCAGACTTAAAAACATAACCACACTGACTATAAAGCTCTCCACACTATTACAATTTATGCGACAGATTTCTGGGATGTTTACATATATGGGCATTATGATGCCACACTACAATTAAATATGGGAATATTACATTTATTTGTCACATAAAATGTCAATTTAAATCATATGTTAAATTTGACCTATTGGATGTAATTGTGATTTGTATTCAATAATTATTACTTGCTTTTAATAATTTCAATAATGGATGGGATAAAGTGTAAGGGGAGACTGATACCATAAGTATATATTCAAGGTGTAAATTGGGTAGTCATAAAAATATTAGGGGTTAAACATAATTATTACCTGTACGTAGACATGCAACATTAAAGAGCCACCACTCTGGAACCCGTGGAAGGATTAGCATCACAACTTCTCCTTTTCTCACCTGGCAAACTTTGTCTAGAATATTAGCAACTCTGAAATTACACAAATCTGTAGTTAAGTATTTAATTAATAAGTATTTGCAAGTGGCGCAAGTTATGAGCTGTCACTGGCTAAAGCTAGGGGCCTCAGGAGTGGCGTAGAAGTGGTTTGGCGCAGTGGGAACGGTTTGGTTTCCCAACCTCAAGGTTGGGGTTTCAATCCCCTCGCTGTGCATTTCACTTGTGTCCTTGCGCAAGCACTTTATCTGCATTGCTTCTCTTCACCCAAAAGTAAATGTGTACCTGATTGGGTTAAATGCCAAGATGCGCTGATGTAGCTGCTGCAACTTTATGGAATACTCCCCAACCCAGGGAGCTTGAGTTTGTGTTCCATAGGCATTTAATCCAGTGACCGGGGGTAGTAATGTGAAGGGCTTAGAGGCCTTGTTGGCATTAAGCACTATATAAATCTAACATATTATATTTATATATTCTTTTCGGCTAAAATTAATATGTCCTTAAATTGTAAAATAACCCCACAGCGGGCAGGCTTTACCCTGTACCGCAACCTGTACAAGTCCGAAGCCTCAAGGATAACACACAATAGTCTGAAAAAGACTTATTTCCACTGGGGTTATTCTTGTGGTGATACACTGGAAAACAATCCCCTACTCTTTTCGAAAGAGTGTACTGCTTTCTTTAACAAGTCATACTGCACACAGGACCAACAGCTTAAAAGTATCACCCGAAAGGCGATGTGCCATCGACACTTGCATTTTAGCTGAAACACAAGGAGAGCAGTGATGGGAATTGAACCGGGGACCAATAGATCTCCACGGTTCAGCGCACACACAGTGGCTACCACCAGGTTAGTCAACTGATCTAAGCTGCTTTTTTTCCTGCACTGTTAATTTTGAGAAATCGGATTATAGATTAGAACATCAAGATCCTAAATGACCTGCTTCATAGGATGGATAACCCTTGCTTAAAGAATGTGCACAAAAACTTACTTTTTCGCTTTTACTTGCACATCTTGAAATGTCCATTTTATTTCATCTCCATGGTCATCGATCCACCAAAGCGCTGGGTTTTTTGTTCTTCTTTCACCAGTCTGCAGAATTAATGGTCATCAAATGTATAATGCAATGCACATTACTGTAACTTAGGAAGTGAAATATACTATGAAAAAAAGATTAAACTATATTTGTAGAAGTTAATTTAATTCAATTCAATTCATTTTATTCAGTCTATTATATAAGTAAATATAACAGGAATGTGCTTTGATGCTAAGCGATCAAATATAAATAATTAAAGCAGACTTTTAAATGTTCCAAACAGTACAGTAAAATAGAGTTAAAGGGATATATTATTAAAACATTAAAATACAGTAAAACGTACTAAGGTATATTATTAAAACATTAAAATATATTATTAAAAAACAGTAAAAAGTATTAAGATATATTATTAAAACATTGTATGACGATAAAATACAAAGAGCAGGAAATGCAATAAAATAGTGTAAAATTATTGCATGTGTGGAAGTGTTATTGAATTATTGTGTGTGTGTGTGTGTATTGCATTTATTACCTTTTCTTTATTTGCCCATTCATCAAGAACCTGAACGAAGTTGAAATATTCTGGAACTTCCAATTGAAAATGTTTTAGTCCTAGTTCATAATCATTGAAACCTGTTGCCGACACAGCTGTAAGAAATGATCTGATTGGTTGATGGGACTGTAAGAATTTATTTAACCTGGGTAGTTGATAAATGGCACAATGCGTTTTGGCTGTATTCTTAAGACAGGTTGAAATTACTCCACATTGCTTGAAAAATATCCCATTGTGCAGCGAAATAATGACAGGATGCCGTTCCAAGATGTTTTTGGTACATATCCTCAACATTTTTCCGAACTATGAGTATTCAGCAATACCTGAAAAATAGAGATACAATATAATTTTGTTTCTATTAATACCGACGAAACTTTTGTAATGAGTATTGGGTATTCCATAAATTCAAACGGAATCAATTTATTAAGCTGACCAAACAGTCAATGTATTTGCAACAGTGCTGATGATAGGGGTCTCCATAAATTCTTGCATAGGGGACTTGTGTAATTGTACCGCGTAAATAAACCAGTGACGGATTGAGAAATTGATTGTTGATTTGATTGATTTGATAAATCGACTGATTGATTTTAATTTACAAATCATTCAATGGATCAATGGAAATAACAGTTTTAAATAATCTGATACTCTAATATTATTATTATCAATACTGTCATTATAATTTTAAATTATCCTGTGGGTCATTCCGTGCCAACTCAACAAATGGGATGGCTGGGTACCGTCTCAGATTTTCTTGAAACTCGGATATAATGTGCACCAACATGTCTGACGAACAAACCCAAAATTTGACTTGACAATTCCAAGTCGTTTAGAAGTTACGGCCATTTGAAATTTTAGGGTCATACCCCTTTTTAGCTATCAATTACGACATATTTGTAAAGTTGCATTTTCAATTAGCCATATCTTCAAATAGAATAAAGATAATTAACTGAAAATTGATATCTAGACTAACTTTTGGCTTTAGAACAGGAATATGACATGACTTTTGGTATACTGGACCCCGTTACGAAAATATTGGTTCGTAAACACCCTAACTTATTTGGTTGCGTAATTTTTCTTCTATTTTTAGCCCCCATTAAAATACCCAAATCAGTTATTAAATGGGTCTTATGCACCAAATTATTAATATATAGTTGGAAATGTTTCACCACAAAAAATTCTGGACTTTTAACTTATCATTTTAGGGGGTAATCGTAGGTCAAAAGGTCATTCGGGACAAAAAATGCACAAAAATGCCTCGTTTTCATGGTGACCTTCGACCCTGTGGGCAAGTACGTTTGTTGTTAAAACTTGCACCATTAACTAATTTATATATGATGATCAGATGTTCCAAATATCAGCTTGGTGTCTTTGTCCCTTCATGTTTAAAAAGCGATTTGAAAAGGGGATATTTTTCAATTTGTGACAGTATCAGTGCGTAAATGTGATAAAATTAATTTTTGAATAACGATAATATTAAAAATAATCTGCCTAGACCCTTGAAACTTATAATTCTAAAACAACTTTATGTGCTTATTTCAGGCATGCAGTTCGTTAAGGGATATAGTGTTTCATTAGTAAGATATGTCCCCCTGAAAATGTATTTACTGTTGATTTCAAATGAGCATAATATTATCCGTGTACTGTCTAGAGCCGTGAAACCTTTTATTCTAGGACAACTTTTTGTGTTGATTTCAGTTATGCAGTCTGTTAAAGGAATAAATTGTATTTTGCCCCAAAAATGGCCCAAGTGCAAGAATTGTGCAATAAAATTGTGTTACGATTGATTTCAAATGAGCATAATATATTATCTGTGAACGGTCTAGAGCCATGAAACCTTTCATTCTAAGACAACTTTTTGTGCTGATTGCAGTTATGCAGTTTGTTAAAGGGATAAATTGTTGCATTAATAAGATATTTTGCCCCAAAAATGGCCCAAGTGCAAGATTGTGCAATAAAATTGTGTTTACTATATTATTGATTTCAAATGAGCATGATATTATCCATGTACTGTCTAGACAGCCATGAAACCCTTCCATTCTAGGACAACTGTTTGTGCTGATTTCAGGTATGCAGTCTGTTAAAGGGATGCATTGTTTAATTAGTAAGATATTTTGCCTCAAAAATGGCTCAAGTGCTAAAATTGCGCAATAACATTGTGCGACTATATATTGATATATTTCAAATGAGCATAACATTAACAGTGTTCTATTTAGAACCATGAAACCTATATTCTAGTACACATTTGTATGCTTATTTAATTCATGACGTCTGTTAAGGGACAGAGTGGTTAGTTAGTATGATATTTTGCACCAAAAAATGGCTCAAGTGCAAGAATTGCATAGTAACATATATTTTAAATATGAGCACAATATTATCGGTGTACTACTGCCTATAGCCATAAAACCTTTAATTCTAGAAAAACTTTTGTGCTTATTTCAGTCACGTAGTCTGGTAAGGAACACAGTCTTTAATTAGTAAGATATTGTACCGACCCCAGAATTGTGAAATAACAGTGCTTTTCACCATTCTCGCACAAGAGCCACTTTTGGGGGCCCAATATCTTAATAATTAAACATTGTGTCCCTTACCACCAGAGTGCATGACTGAAATAAGCACAAAAGGTTGTTTTTGAAGTAAAAGTTTCATGGCTCTAGACAGTACAATGTAAAATTTATGGTCATTTAAATTCAATGTCACACATTGTTATTGCTCGATTGTTGCACTTGGGCCACTTTTGGGGCAAACTATCTTACTAACTATTAGTTAGTAAGACTGTATCCCTTAACAAACTGCATGAATTAAATAAGTGTACAAATATGTACTAGAATTTAAGGTTACATGGTTCTGAACTGTACACTGTTAATGTTATACTCATTTTAAATATCAAAATAGTTGCACAATGTTATAGTGCAATTTTGCGCTTGGGCCATTTTTGGGGCAAAATATCTTACTAATTAAACAATGCATCCCTTTAACAAACTGCAATCAGCACAAAAAGTTGTCTTAGAATGAAAGGTTTCATGCCTCTAGACCGTTCACAGATAATATTATGCTCATTTGAAATCAATATCGTAACACAATTTTATTGCACAATTCTTGCACTTGGGCCATTTTTGGGGCATAATATCTTACTAATTAAACAATTTATCCCTTTAACAGACTGCATAACTGAAATCAACACAAAAAGATGTCCTAGAATGAAAGGTTTCACGGCTCTAGACAGTACACGGATAATATTATGCTCATTTGAAATCTAACAGTAAATACAATTTTATTGCGCAATTCTTGCACTTGGGCCATTTTTGGGGGGACATATCTTACAAATGAAACACTATATCCCTTAACGAACTGCATGCCTGAAATAAGCACATAAAGTTGTTTTAGAATTATAAGTTTCAAGGGTCTAAGCAGATTATTTTTAATATTATCGTTATTCAAAAATTTATTTTATCACATTTATGCACTGATACTGTCGCAAATTGAAAAATATCCCCTTTTCAAATCGCTTTTTAAACATGAAGGGATAAAGACACCAAGCTGATATTTGGAACATCTGATCATCATATGTAAATTAATTAATGGTGCAAGTTTTAACAACAAACGTACTTGCCCACAGGTCACCATGAAAATGAGGCATTTTTGTGCATTTTTTGTCCCGAATGACCTTTTGACCTACGATTATCCCCTAAAAAGTTAAAAATCCGGAATTTTTTGTGGTGAAACATTTCCAACTATATATTAATAATTTTTTGCATAAGACCCATTTAATAACTGATTTGGGTATTTTAATGGGGTCTAAATATGGAAGAAAAATTACACAACCAAATAAGTTAGGGAGTTTACGAACCAATATTTTCGTAACGGGGTCCAGTATACCAGAAGTCATGTCATATTCCTGTTCTAAAGCCAAAAGTTAGTCTAGATATCAATTTTCAGTTAACTATTTTTATTCTATTTGAAGATATGGCTAATTGAAAATGCAACTTTACAAATATGTCATAATTGATAGCTAAAAAGGGGTATGACCCTAAAATTTCAAATGGCCGTAACTTCTAAACGACTTGGAATTGGCAAGTCAAATTTTGGGTTTGTTCGTCAGACATGTTGGCGCACATTATATCCGAGTTTCAAGAAAATCTGAGACGGTACCCAGCCATGGTTTTCTGAAAATTTGTTGAGTTGGCACGGAATGACCCCTGTACCTAATAAGGAGATGGTCACTCTAGGTAATAATATCCTTATCTGGATATAAATAAAATTTCATTAATTATGACATAGTGAAAAATAATACAATGACCTCCAATTAGTGCATGCCCTTTTAGTTGCAGTCATTAGCTGTAGATAACATGTGATCCTATAGAATTTTGATTGGTTTTTAAGACAGGAATACAAACAATTGTAAAAAGTCACATGATGTCCATCATCTCTCTTTGTCGTGATAGAATAATCGAACAATCATAGAAATGCACTACCAGCAGATAAACCAATATTGTAAATAGAATACTTAATTAGGCTTAGTATGCATATTCCATGCATAATGCTCATATTATTCAACATTTTAATTAAATAAAAGGAAATTTATTATGTTTGATTTATTATTTACTAATGTAATAATGTAGAATATTAATTTCAAACATTAAAAAATATTCAAATATAAGATATGCAATATTCTAGATAGAGAATTTATGGATACACAAAGGCCAAAGATGCTGGGCAGATAATGTTTATACAACTGATGAATAGGAGAATATAATAATGTATGAGAATTGTGTGCAATGGCAACATATGCCAATCAACCATTGAATAGCATATGTTACTAATAATGATGGATTTGTAAAATAACACTTTTATTTTCTGGCTAATATGCTTATTTTTTAACTTTCTGGACACAAAAATTGGAAAAAAGCAATAAAAAAATAAGTAGGGAAGTTAATATTTTAAACTTGTTTGTTTTAAATTGACAAATTTCAAATATAAATCATTTTTCTCAATAAAGTTAACTAAAGGCCTATATAAAGTCATCAATAATCAATATTTGAGTTTTTTTGAGTTGGTCATAGCAGTTAGATAAAGTAGCCAAATTCCAAGAATCAAGCATAATTATAACAACTTTAATACAGAATTCATTAGAATTAAAACCCATTTTATCATTTACTACATGGTCCTACAAAATGAAGAAATGACATATGTAGATATTTATTTATGATTATATAATATTTATACTGTAAATTATATATACATCAGTTAAATCTATAAATTGAGACTTAAGTTGTCAAATAATAATATAATATTATCAATATGTAGTGTGTTTGCATTTTGGTACCATTATCTTCAGGGTAAAATTTTGTTATTTAAAAGTATAAAACAGAATGTTTTATACAGTAACACTAACACAATAAAGTAAGTGCAATCATAACAAATAGAACATAGCATAATAAGAATACCAAAACAATACTAGAATAATGTTTTTTCAAATACTGTTCTGTTTCAGTCCAAAAACTGACATCCCCAATACAAAATGGTTTAGCCTTGTAAATAATGCATAGCATTTCTGGTAAAGTTGTGTACTGAAGAATCCAGCAACAAACATACTCTATCTAGTTCTACCATCACCTCACAAACCAGTTGGACGGAAGAGGAATATTTTAATCACTTGTTGACAACAAAAAAAACCTTCAAAAATGAGTGGTGGAGGATTCAAGTCGCTAAGGTACAATATCATCAATTTATTTCTTTTTATAATATTTATCAAATTTGTTAATATAAAATATAATTCAGTTTCCTTAAAATGCTTATAATAGTTATACAGTAAATATTTCTGGTCATTTATTTATATTATAAACAAAAGTAGGTTCCTGAAGGTATAATCATTTAAATCATGGTTTTCATAAAACTGCTACACTCAGTCCCTGACAGCTGTCAGACACACCCAGTAGAAATATTATAAAAATGCTTGAGGCTGATTGACATTCAACCACCTTTCACAATTAGTCCCGCACAAATTGGGCATTATCCCATGCGTCTCAGTTACCTACAGCTACAGTTGTAAGAGAAGTGATGAGTTACAATTTTGATGGATGGCGATTATGATGGAAACCATCCTTTAATAATATTAAACTTTTTAGAGTATAAAGCACAGAGTATAAAGCAACATTGGCTAGAAAACACCTTGTTTTTCACGGCCCTACACCGATCATACGTAAAAAGTAACATTAAAAAACTCAGAATAAAGTGAAAAAAAGCAGTGCTTGGAGGTTTTTGGAAGGTCACTGGAAACATCAAAGTTTGGGTGCGGCCCTCTGTGTTAAATCGAAAATTCACTTCGGCCCTCCGACCGATTTTTATGCCCACCCCTTGCATAAAGTATAAAAGCATTGTGATCATTTGAATTTCTTTACTGTATTTAGTTACTGTACACTATGGAATATAAAACTATTTAGTTAGATGTCAAAAACAAGATTAATTTCCCCTTGAACTGACTAAAAACATTGAAGAGCTGCATAGGAAAGTTATTACCTTTCAGTGACACAGATCAAAGTTTTTACAGATAATTTCTTTGTGTATGTATAAATAGTTTTGCTAAACATATATTCTAAACAGTATCTTCCTAAAGCTCAGTGAGTTGTTCTTGCAGAACTTATTGTAGCCTCCTTTCATGAAATCTATTTGTTTCATATTATACTGTAGCTTTTTAATACTGCATTGTATGGGAAATAGTGATAAACCAGTATTTGATTTGATTTTATTTAAATTTTCACTGATTTACTGACCTTTAACTACACAAATCTTTCTGATACCAATTTAAGTTTGATGCAAATAGTACTGGAAAGGTATTATCTATGCATGCATAAGTTAGCAAGGAATATATTTTACCAATTTATTTTCAATTGAAAGCTAAAACAAATTACATAAACCAAGGAGCTTGCATAAACAAATCATTTTTTGATAGTTTAAATCTCAAAGATAAGTATCTTTCCTAATTTTATTCCCGCTAAAATTGTTTCTCTTTTTACAAGTTTTTTTTAAGGCATAAAATGAGACTCATTTCCCTAATGTATATCATTACATTTAAAAAGAAAAGAACTACACATAACAGAGTGTACTGTAACTTTATCTAGATTTCTATTTTTAAAATTACCCACAAATTTTGAGTTGAAAATTTGGTTGTAATAGGATATAATTTCTCTGTGAATTTTTTATTCTAGTACCGAAATTGTAAAAAATATATTTGATAATAAATATTTTGGTAAGTTATTCTCCATTGTGTGTCCCCCTCTCATTACTTGGATTTAAGACTTTAGCAGTCTCTAATTTGGTTAGGGTCTATACCTCAATATATATTAGAGCCATTATTTTTTGGCATATTCCTAAACCGTTCTGAAAATGTTCCCAACTTCAATTTCCAATTGAATCTAATTTTTTTTTTTCCAAAATGGTGTACCCTACTACATTTTAACATGCATGGACTATACACAGACCAACAGATATGCACTATTAATAATAATATCATTATTTCCTCTAAATTAACATACCAGTATTACAAAAGATAGAGGGGATATTGAACAAAGGAGGAACAAGTTCCTATACCCAAAGGTTTTTTTCTGCCCAGGCATGAGAGACTCAATAGAAAACTTTAAAAAGAAAAAAAAAAGAAAAAAGTTTCAATAGGAAGGGAATTCCACAACGCTGGCATACGGACGAGAAATGAAAATTTAAGGGCATTATACTGCGCAAAGGAATGGAGAATGTTGGGAACCCCTTCTTTTCATTAATCATAAAGCAAGGTCAGTACCTGTAAGTTTGTGAAATAAAGAGGAAAAGCTTTCTCATTTTTTTCAAGACAAACATAATCTAATTTTATCTAATTGTTGGGAATAATTTAAATAATTAACATGATCATGGTCAAAATAATGTTGACAGACTAAGAACCAGGTGAAGTTTTTTTTAATCCTCTCAACTCTATCCATGTTAACTTTCATATATGGATTCCAAATTGGACAGGCATATTCTAGAACAGAACGACATAATGTAGAATACAAAATTGATGACATATTTGAGCCAATGGTTTTAGAAGCTTTGACTTCTGCATTTCAACCATCTAGCAAAAACACTAAAAAAAACAAAAGAGCAGTGGATGGAATAGACCGATGCGGTGATGAGCGGCACATGACCTAACTTGGCACAGCATATTTTGCTATGGTGGCTAGTCCATCATCATTAATTGCTGTATTTGTTCTTTTTAACATGATTTAAGTTACTCTTAGTCGATTGTTGTTGTCTCAAAATTCACCACACAAACTTTGTGTGACTCATCGACCAAGGGAATTTGAGATTTTTTGACAAATGTTAAGCCTAGGCCCCTGCATATCTACAGCTTCTTTAGGTATGCACGAGAGTCTAATGTTTACGAATGATCACATAAATTTCAAAGCAAACAGTGCAAGGAAAATGCTAGAATAAAAGTAAATAAACACTACTTCTAACGTTAACAGTGGGTGGTTGTTTTCGAAACCCTAACATTACCTTTTTCTACTTTCACACTGATCGCACTGTAATGTTTTCCATGGTATACCCACAGTAGGTCACGTGTAAACACGCTGTAAACAAACATTTCCAAATCGATCTATTGAACCAAGGACCAAGGTAATGTAAAAATCCCAACGGTTCAGCCACACACAGTGGCTCCCAAATGTTTAGCCGACAGCACTAAGCTGCGATCTCCATTAAATAAAGCAAATTTTAAATGTACTGTACAGTACAGTTGGCCTTATTATGCAAGTTTTAAAGATGGCCTATAATATCTGCCTTGATCACATTAATATTCATAACAATACATATCAGTATTTGGATTGTTGACTCTGCATTTAGTAAGCTATTAGCAGTCAATTGAAATTTAGAAACATAAACAAGAATAATACCATTCTTAGAATATATCCTTGCCTAGATTGGTTGGTACTCACATTTGTTTGTACAATCAATTCTTTGGACTGCAGAACCTGAACTGTTTTAATGGCTGATTCGAAGCTGAATAAATATTTCCTGCTTTTATTTGAGCAATTCATTTTCAGAAAGTAGGTGTATTTTTAATATTTATAAATTATAAATATTGTGACCCAAAAAAACTTAAATGCTGTATATATAGTACAGTATTGGAAAACTTTGTTCCAGTCCAACATTGTTCCAGTCTTACATTAAGCTTAATAGACAGAATTAGCGACGAAAGATGACGTCATCATAATTTGGCCGAGTGTGTATAAAATGGTAAACAAAGCCTAAAAGTCCTATTCTATAACGAGTTTTTGTATGGTCCAGGAAAACAAGCAAAAAAACCAAAGTATGTGGGTAAAATACTTTTTAAAACATTGGTAGGTTATTAAGGAAGGTTCATAGAACCATCAGAAGACGTTCGATTTGATTTTCATGTAAAATTAAGTTAAATATACTTTTGAGTTTTTACAGGCTAGGACTCGGCCCCTGACACTTGTTGCACGACAACGCGACATGGCTGGATGTGATGACTGAGTGAGGCCTGACTGTAAACGTTCAGCCCCGTGCTGTCGTCAAGTCTTTTACTTGTTTAAACATCCAGTCTGCCAAAGTTATTGGTGTGAATTTAGGAACATTATTCAATAATTTTGAATAACTTACTGTAGCTCTCCTTGAAACCTGCAAGTACAACACATTTCATGAGTTTTGCAACAAGCACATTCATCGACCGACGCCATGGTTCACTGTGAGTGAATACATGGCTGCTGCCGTCGTCGTGCTGTAACACAGGCAGACACAACCAATGTACATTTTATTCCCAAAATAATACGATTTATTCTCGTTATATTTCACATTTGGCATACACAATCGTAGAGAAAAGAAGACATTACATTCATAAACATGTAACAATGGTTCCTGTTAATTTAAATCATGTTCAACTTTACACACAACGCGTGTATGAGACGTTTTAGTAAAGGCTATTTTCTTAAATTACTGTGTAAATCGCTTATCTTTGTGCGTTTGTTTTGGCTCGAATACCCTCTATAGCTGAACAGCTTCGATCGCTAATTCGGTCTATTGGAATTCGGTAGACTTAAGCACAGTGAAAGGAAGGCGACCCGGAAGTGCCGCCCAGCGGGAAATACAAAGACAATACAACACTGCACGCTGTACACAACCTGTCTCTTATACACATCTAGATGTGTATAAGAGACAGATTTCAGCCATGTGCTGCTGACTGTTTTTACGTTTTTATACCTGAATAAAACAAAGATATAATCAAAATTTGTAGTACACAATGTTCTCGTTACATTTCACATTTGGCATACACAATCGTAGAGAAAAGATGACGTTACATTCATAAACATGTAACAATGGTTTCTGTAAATTTAAATCACGCTCAACTTTACACACAAAGCGTGTATGAGACGTTTTAGTAAAGGCTATTTTCTTAAATTACTGTGTAAATTGCCTATCTTTGTGCGTTTGTTTTGGTCGAATACCCACTATAGCTGAACAGCGTTGATCGCTAATTCAGTCTATTGAACAAAATTCAACCAATCTGGCTTTAATAAATTCACATACAGTAGGTACTTGTTTCTTTACAAATCAGACGATTAATACTAGCTATGCTTCAGCTACTAGGTTCAGCCTTAATCAGAAAAATCAAAAATACTAAACCTATTAGCCAAAGCATACCTAAGTGTTGTCACCTATCGGCTTCTCTTTGAAAAAATCAGTATAATCTTAGACATGGGTATGGGCTTGGGGGTATGGGCTGGGAGGGTGAGTACGTACCACCATGACAGCAAATTAGTTCCACTAAGTAAGTTAAAATACTAAAAATGACCATTAAATTTTCATTGGAATAGGGATATGGTTTTGCATTCTAAATTGTTCACACCTCTACAGACCAAAAACAGCCTACGCACCTGAACAAATTATAATATAACATTTGTAAAAATTATTGAGGGGAAAAATTATGATTCAGTGGGAAAAAATCTGTATCTTCTGGTCTTTGTAATTAATAATTAATACTCATTACAGTAAAGTTTAGTGCACATCATTTGTCTGAAAGTATTTGCAGGTATAGGCCTCATTTAAAGTTTCACAGGAGTAGATAGTACAAGTTGATGATAACAACAATCACCTAATACCCCTTGGACTGAATTGTGAATGTTATCCTTTTGATCATGCATATTTAAATTGAACTTGTCTTTTTCCTTCCCCATATAGTTTTGCCCTTATAATTCAATCAATCGATACTTCACTTTTAAATTATTTTCTTTTATATTTGTTATCTTTATTTATTTTATCACAATATACATCACGTGTTAAATCACAGAATAAGCATGAAACAACATGCAACAATGCATGCAATATAACATTCAAATAATATTTGTTGTATACATATGCTATATAATGCAATGAGCAATGAACAAATTAATTGTATAAATAAAAAAATAACACTAAGTCCAAAAACTCTATGGACACATGAGAACCAGGTAGAGTTATTTTAAAATAAAATAAAATTTAATGAATAGCCTAAATATAGAGGGCTCACTTTAAAACACAAGACAGCATAAGTTTCAAAGAATTCAAAGTAGTAAAGTAGGACCAAACTATGTAGCTTAATAATTATTTCTGAAGTATTTTTATTTACTTTAATTTATTTTCATTTAGGAGAACTTTAACAGTATTAACACTCTGCCCGCCAAACACGGAGATCTCCGTGCTTGGTAACGCAACGCTTGACCGCCAAACACGATCTCTGTGTTCCAGGTTTTTTTACGAAATCTGATAGATGGGGTAATTACCGACATGTACTATTAATTTGAACACTCTATACAGTCTGTACCGTATATATTTTATTATTTGTTTGTTCACATTAGCATAAAGCGGTATTGACCTACTTTCACAAAATCGCGATTATCTCAGCTTCGTTGTGCAAAATTGCGTAAACCTCCAATAGTGAATCATTTTCATTATACTGTTACGGGTCACAGATTGTGATGAGAATAAAGTGTTAGGTACCATTGTAAAGCTAAAATGTTTATATTTCTTTAATCTGATCACATACACACTCTCAAGGAGATTAGGAAAAGTGTTAAAATTTGCTAAAAAGTCTATCTTTTCAAACCCCTGGTGATCAGAGTGTTATACCTCCATGGCTAAAGGAACTACATGGTAATCTAGTCAAGTGCAAACATACAGTAGAAATGACTTTTTTAGTTGAGAAAAAAATCCTTACTGCCATTTGCAGGAATTCAGAGTTTCCAGGGATAGGATGCCAATCGTGAAGACATACTGCCTAAAAAAGATGGCAATTTTGGCATATTTTAAGGTATTCTGGGAAGAGGGCTTACCATGTCTGACAGGTGTATTAAGACCCCCTGCTTCTTCCTGCTAGCACAGCCAATATGTGGCAAAGACAAGCCAAACCAGTTACTCGTCACAAAAATCAATTTTTAGTTTTAATAGTGTTAAACAGTAAAATGAGAGCTATACAATGGTAAAAGAATCATTTAAATCCGACATTTCGTTATGAAGTTACAGGGGTTTAAACATAGAGCTGTTGAAAAGAACAATATATGAGAAATCAGCCTTCAAAGTTTACGATTTCGGGCATTTCTTAGGCAGAAACCATCATCAAATTGTTCAAAATATTTATTTTAACATTGAAAATAGGGGAAAATAACAGCATAGCTTTATGTATAGATAAATAAAAGTTAGTTTAGTTCAATAAAACAGATTTCCAAAATTTTGACATTCCAGCATATTTTGGCCATTATCTCTGAAACAGGATTTGCGACGAGTGATTTGGCTTGTCTTTGCCACATCATTTGCATCATGTTTCAGGTGTGAAGACCTTCAAACCAGCAACCAAATTTGTGTTGTTGTTACGAGGCAGCGTTTATATTATTCAAAGCAAGGCGTTTATTTGAAAAATTTGGTATGTGAGTGAAGAAATAAAATGCCAACTTGGAGCCTTAGCAATGCACTGCTTCCTGATTTTTTCATGACACAACAAACTTTAGGATCAAGACTTGATCGGAAAACCGTTTTGTTTTTCTTGCTCAGACTGAGCCATCTGATGCTACTGGAATTGAGCTTTTCATTGCTGCCAGCCATGCATTGTTTCAGAATAGACCGAATTCCTTCATTACTCACCAAAACAAAGCTACCGTAGTTGGCAGTTTTTTCACAAAATAATAAGCCTCCACTCGAATTGGACATTTCCAAACAAATTTGGATTTTTTATCAATTTTTTGAGCTCCCATATTTCATAGCTCATTTGAACTCCTCAAACTTGTTATATGCACATTTGAGGCATGTTGTGGCAAAATACCTGAGTATGTGATCTTTAAAATGAGAGGTCATTCATTCAAATTGGAAATTTCAAACCTAAGTTACTGGAAAGTGAAAGTACAGTACTCTTAGAGTCAAGATAAACAGGATTTTTAGTAATTGCCTTTCAAAGTTATTTGTGCATACATTGTTTAATAGAATGAACTATGAAAAATAACGTTAAATAAACAATTTGTTAACCACTTCCACAACTAATACTTTGGGACATGATTAATAAGACATTAAACTGTTGACCTACAGTGAAAAACAAATTTGGATTTTTTATCAATTTTTTGAGCTCCCATATTTTATAGCTCA
>NW_022726558.1:330589-365205 GCF_011630105.1 Anneissia japonica
ATGAAAAATAACGTTAAATAAACAATTTGTTAACCACTTCCACAACTAATACTTTGGGACATGATTAATAAGACATTAAACTGTTGACCTACAGTGAAAAACAAATTTGGATTTTTTATCAATTTTTTGAGCTTCCATATTTCATAGCTCATTTACTCAATGCTAGACTGTGCGACAACTTTACCATTTCGCCACAACATGCCTCATTTTATCGTTAATTAACATATCGAAACCATTGGTAAATATTCCTTGTTAATAAACGTCAGAATTTTGACCCGTTAGATTTGAAATGGAGTGAAAGAAACAGATGGAACACTTGAACATGTTTGTATAGGCTAATTGCGTCGCGTTAAGCTTAGGCCTGGTCATAGCTCTAGACAAGAGAGTTCTGCAAACAACTTTCTTTTGACTCATCATCTTTTGACTTTGTCGAAATGTCCAATAGTTTTAATATTTCATACAAAAAATTGCAACAAAATGACTTGGTGACAGTATTTAAGCTGAATGCTAGGCTAGGGCAAGGTCTAGGCCCTGGGGATAGATAGGCCTAGGGCCTAGAGGGCCTAGGACCTAGAGGGCCTACCTAGTAGGCCTAGAATAGTCTGACCGGGCAGGGGCCAGCAGGTTTTCTTACCTATTTGTATGTAATGCATGCTTAGGCTTACGTATTTTTCATTAGGTATATTTATTAATTTTTGTGGTTAATAAAATATAATAACACCTAATGATACCATAATTATTCACATTTTATACTATACAATAAAAAATATAATACCATGAATTTTTTATATCTTGTTTTATTGGTAAACAGTGTAGTAATGGGATAGTTAAATACTTTAAATGTATATAATTAGAAAATCATGTTGTACATAAAACATATCGCAGATGGTTAAATCCTTTGAATTCATATAATATAAAGTATAGGCCTAAGGAAGAAATATGCAATTATTTTTGGAGATTTAAAGGCAGCAGCGGGTGTAATAAAAATTTTAAAAAAACTTTAATTTCTTTCTAATTCGAAATCATTATTGGCGGGCACTATATTTTGTATTTATGTCATCAAAGTTGTACATAAAACACAAGGCACAAGTTGTGTAAAATATTTTCTCGTTTTATTCACCAATTCAATGCTCAACAGGCTCAACCACCGACTAACAAAATAACTAACTGTACAATAGTAATACTATGAATGACAATCCTAAAGAAAAATAAATCAAAAATTCAAACATATCAACAAGTGACAAAATAAAGTTGTATAATATACATTAAATATTTTTGCATGAATAACATGTCATCACGCAAGAAAAATAAATCTAAAATTCAAACATATCAACAAACGAAATGTCATCATAGTTACTTATTTGGCATAGGCCTAGGGCCTATATTATATTAATAACACACATTCTACTGGATCTTTAAACAAATATAGGCTACAGGTAGTTTTAATATTCTGGTTTTAATACGTTAGGCCACGTAAAATAATATAATTGGTTAGCATCCCCGCCCGACCGTCGGAAAAGCCCCCGACCTGAATTTTTTTTTACAAAACACTTAAAAACTCCATCTCCCGAAGGCAATTTATATAGGCCTAGGCTTGTTTACCATCCGTCCGAACGCTAGCCGACTGGGCTTCTCCCTGCAGCTCCATTCCATCATTGCCCTGTCTAGGCCTAGGCTAGCCTAGTCCTTGCTTCTATCTAGAAAAGGCCTAGTTTTATAGTAGTAGTAGTATAAAAAGAGTGTATACACGGTAGCCGATGCAAAGCATTAAGATTTACTCGGGATTAGGTTTATTAGCAAACTAAACTCCGATCCGATGCTTAGGTGTCATGCTTTGTGCAGAAAAGCCAAGTCGGTCAATCAGCGCGTTGGTATTTCCATCACTTTGGAAGTAGACATCCACAGCGCGAAAAAGAAACAAGGAGGAATGCTCTGTGGTGACCGGAGACAAGACAAGACAAGATAAGACAACAAACATGGCTGCGCCCATCAGTTTAAAACTGTGGGGTGTTCACGAAATAAAATTTTAAATATAGACTAAATATTTCATAGGTAGGATAGCATAGATAAATTTATTACTGGAAATATAAAATACATACTGGCGAGATAGTGCATGCGTATATTAGCGAGCGAGCCGTCCGGTCGTCTATTGGACTGCCTACAATTATTTAGGACGGCAACTTTTAACTTGACTGCTTGGACGGCTTGGCCTAATCAGCTCGGCCTAGCCTAATTGGGCCTGATCTACCTTTAGCAAATTCTTTATATTCTTCAAATCTATCGAATGTTACATTAAACTAAAGTTAAATCATATTTACATTTGATAAAAACAACATGAATGTACGTTTTCGTACCAATAATCTGTGGGGATTACTAACGATGGGCGTGGCCCGCCCATCGGCTTAGTGCCATGCCCACTGGCTTCCATTTTGGAAAAACAAAATAGGCCGTCTATTTTGTTTTTCTGACCAATATTGCGCCTGTGTGAACAACAAACCAAGTATGATCCAGTTATAATGTCCAGCAAACACATACTTAAACACAAAGCATGGAATATTCACATGCTGGCACAGTGACGTGATGTTTCCAAACAGCTGGTCCAACTAGATGTCAAAGTGTTTCTCAGCATAAACATAGCACATGATACTAGTCAAACTCATTAACAGTATTCACTATTGAGTATTATCACTATATGTACATATACTCTCTAGTATAATAGTTGTTGAATAAACAATCACAAATAGTAATGAATTGTACAAAATGCCAGTTCAAAAATTATGTTTATGTTTATGAATGGACAATAATGAATTATTATACGACTATGACAAACTTCAATCTTCTTATTTTGCTTTTGTTATTTTTATTTTTAATTTCACATCCAACAGCAATTAAACTTGCCACGTAGGATGGAAAGCTTTATAAACCTATTATCGATATCATCAGTTAGTTATGTAAACATATACAATGTTGCGTGTTTTAAAACTTCATATACAGGCCTTGCCTTTTAAGGCGCGCGAGCGCGATCGCGCTTCTCAAGCCACTCCAAGGAGCGTGAAATATCGCGCATCTACCGTATATTCCGGTGTATAAGCCGCAAATTTTCTATGCGATATTCCCTCCGAAGTTTAGGGTGCGGCCTATACACCAGTCATTAACCTAATCCCAACAAGTTTAGATCGCGGGCCGCGGCGAAAATCAGGCGCTGTCTGTCTAGCTTGGGCCCAAGCTAGCCCAATTAATTCGCCTAGGGTAGGACCGGTTTAAAGGCCTAGTATTTGTAATTATACTCACTACAGTGCTGTACTAGGATTCCTACTACATTTTCCATGACATTCAAGCAATGGTTTGGGTCGTCTAAATAATTATTTTCATAATTTTTCAATTGTGAAACACGCTGTTTCTGTTCGAAACCGCTTCGCTCAAAACAATAACAAACTACTTTTCGGGAATTTTCGGTTTTCAAGGTCACATGAGCAGCTTGATTTATGATGTCGCAACAAAACACACGTGGGCCGGGGTGAAACTTGCTGTTCGACGTCTGGTTCCCGGTGGCTTGTACCGTTATAGAGAGAATATTGATACCGCTATAATTTTAGAATAAAAACTTGTGAAATTAATTTATGCTATAAAAACACGAGTTTTCTTGAAGTTGTAATAATTATTTTACTGGAAAATAATTGAATAAAGGCATACGTCATCTGTGCATAAACTTTGTATCACAAGATATTTCTCAAGTTCTGTTTTGTTTATAAAACGTGGTGCGTGATGATGCATGCTTCGTACAGTGGGCTGTGAGTAGTAATGACTCAGGCATAGTATTACCAATATTTTTAGCCTAATACCGACGATTATTAGTCACCATAATAATAGAATGATTATTTAAAATACATAAATATACTCAATAAAAAGTATTTCATTTTATTAGACTTCATTGATGTTTACAATTTTACGTAGCACGACCGTCTAGCAAGAAATGGGGATTTCCCTAGAGCTGCCTAGTGCAAGAATACGTTGTTTCATTGCAGTAGCCAGAAGTTTACACACATTTCCAGTTGTTTGTTGTTTAATAATCGGCCAAAAAAAGATGAAATTCCTTTATGTGAACATTTGTAAACAATGTCAATGTTTCAAAATAATTAAAAAGCTAACATTATAGGAATGGTTTGGAGCTTAAAAATAGGTGACCTGGATGAATATTTTAACATGCATCTTAAAAATTTTGTCATTGGTGGGAAGCCATTTTTTCCTGAAAGCTCGCCTAAAAAGCACAAGAAGAGCGATTTGAAGTACTCCAACAGCTCGCCAAAAAATATCAAGGAGAGTGGTTTGTAACTCGCCTACGATTTTTAAAAGGCCAGGCCTGCATATATAGGGATTTCATATAGGCAAAGTTTATCTGCTTGCTATAGATGAAGTACATGATTTCTTGTATCCAATTTTGGCCTCTGTTGTTTCCCTCTTCTTTGTTTTGCTAATTTTCCTTCTGACGCTGGTTTTCCATGTTCGACGGAAAAAAAAAAAAAACCTCCCTCCCTACCATGAAATTTGATACCAAAAAGATGCTAACCAATTATTGTTTTTATACCGGTAAATAAATTCCTAATTATTCACTGTAGCCTAGGCCTACATATTTTCTCCTTTTTGTTACGGACGTAATGTATCCAGCTGTTGTATGACCAGGGAGTTGTTATTAGAAGGAGTCACAACAAAATCCTCTCTTTTGATCAGTCTACTTTTCCGACAAGATAAGAAAGCAGAGAGGTAGATAACGACGAGGTTCAATTACCAAATATGAGCATGCGCAGTAAACCTTCTTATGCTTGTGCATGACGAAAAAGCATGGCAACTAGAGAGAGTGTCAGTTATCAACTACACGCTAGCGTCAAACCGATACAACAAATATGCCCCTATATCATTTCCCTGCTACGAAAACATGTTCAGTTTGAACTCAAATTACGTTTCTGTATGAAACTGTAAGAAAATGAGACATATTAAGAAAATGATAGTTAACAAGTTGCATAAACTATTTGTCCTAGTTATAAAATGGAGATACGTGCGGAAAATATAAAATATAGGCCTAAGCTTTAAAACTTATCAAAAACCCATGAAAATTACAAATGACGGTGTACGAACAAACACATATAGCTCCACTTCAAATAGTCGTAACTTTTTAACGAAAAGGCGAATTTTTATGCAGTTTTTTGTAAATTATTCTTCGTAAAACTCTCTTGAGATGCAAATTTATTGAACAGCGAAAATTGAATTTAAAAAAACTCTGCGCATGCTCTACTGGTCGTGTCACGAAATTATTTTCTCTACAAAGACAAAATTTTAACAACTGAGGGCGCAAGATCGTCGGAAAAGTACCCTATTGACAAAAGACAGGCAGCTAGTCACGGTTCTCTTTGAAGATTCAGTACACCGCGCTTCGCTCATTGGCTGTAGATAAGTAGATAAATGTGTTGTGACTCCTTCTAAATAACAACTCCCTGGTATGACTACGTTCTTCTCATTGGCGGCTGTTGTGTATTCGGCGGCCTCTTTGGCGTTCCATACATTTGGCGCAGCGGCTGAAAAGATCGAACACCCGCCTAGTCCTAGCCTAGGCTAGTCCTCTAGCAAGAAACATCATCGGACAACCTAGGCCGGCCTACTTTACTGTCATCGAATCGAAATTGTTATAATATTGTTTTACTGTACCTTTAATAATCCCCTTTACTATTACAACACTCAGCTATTCTCTAAGCCTAGGCTAACTATTCTTTGCTTATTCTGTGCATCTTTCTTCCTATACGTATAAAGACTAGACAGAGGGCGCAGAAGCGACCCTGGGATGATTGGTCACAGAATAAACCATTATGGTTGTAGGTCCTAAGCCCTCCCTAGTATCATATTATTAGATAACAGACATTTTAAAAACTCTGAACGTCAAAGGCTCAAATATAATTTCAAGTAACATATTTTTCAAATGTTATACTTGTATGTAGAATAAGTCTTGCTTCTCAGAGTTTAATTCTAAACGAAAACAAAAGGTAATGTTACACACCCTTCACAAAATTGAAGAATACCATTTAAACTTTAAAGGGGAACTGAAACGAAAATTACCATAATTTTAATGTTAAGTGATGATGTAGAACATAATGGCTATCGTCACTCTGGTTAATTTTTATTTTTTATTACTAATTAATTAAGAAATATATTATTTGGCCAAAAGAGGGCGCTGTAGTCTGTGACGTCGCCTAAGGTCCATCGCGAAAACAGACCGTAAAAAGTGTATAGCGATGACTGCAGATAAACACCGAAGTGGATTTTTATTTGAACCACAAAGACAATATTCTAGTGAAGAAAATGAAAGTGACGATGATATTACTGTAGATAATAGTCTAAACAATGATAGAACGGACAATTTGGACTGGTGCCAATGTGAAAACTGCATTATAATGCCTAGCCGGATCGAGGAACACTGGTTGTAAAATTTTATATTACATATCTTCACAATATATAACTGTAAAATTCACGATTCTGGTCACCTTTAAACTTCCGAGAACATCCTCCTTTTTTTATTTTACGCGAAGTAAGTGGACGTATTGTTTGTGTGTGCTTCATTTGTCTATCAAAAGTATCTACAATTAGTCCAAGTTTATAAAATCAAGACTATGGACAAATAATAATATAGCAATTAGGCCTATTCACTTTTATGTATTACGTTCCTGGCTCGAGGACTAGGCCTAGCCTAAGTAGGTCCTAGCCTAGCTAGGCCCTATGTTGTTGTTAGTTACGCGTGTGGCGAGCACTGAATTGATGGACTCTGGTAAAACAAGACACGGAACGGATGATTTTTTTTATGCAGGTGTAGGCTACGCCCTATACTAAAACCTGGTGGTAGCCTAGATAGTATTATTCCTAGGCCTAAGTACCAGTTAAATACAGAATTAATAATAGTGGCCTAATCATACACTAACTCTGTTTTATGTTCAGTATCCCTATTGCTATTCATTCATTCATTATTCAAGGATTGTGAATTTCAACTGTCTGTACAGATGAGACTGCTGTAGTCAAACTCACAGTGAGTGGAGTGAAAAAGGAGACAACTTGATTATATTCACAGACAGTTACTGGAAATTATAATAATGGCCAGCCAAAAAAATTGTGAAGAAAATTATTCCAGTGGTTCATGGTCTATCAAGTGTAAAGAAGAATGTTTTGAAGTTGATACCGACCATGAATACCTACACGAGCAGGACTCCATGCTTAAACCAATGAGCCCTGACGATGAACTTAATGGGACACTTGCTATAGATGAAACCAATGGGATGAACGGTAGTGTTGATACTGACCTAAAATACAAGCATGAGCCACTGCAGAAAAAGAGCATTTTAGGAACTAATAGAAAACGAGTGCGAAGGTTTCAAATGGGGTGGAAAAAGCAGTATCCTTGGATTGATTACATAGGCGAATTTGATCTTTTTAATGGGATTATGGTATGCAGAATTTGCCGGGAGAACAGGGAACATGCCGATATAAATTCAAAGTTTTTGCAAGGGACGAACACTTTTCGAATCGGTGCCATTGATGCTCATAACATTAGCAGAGGTCACGAAAACTGTGTTGCAAAAAAGTTGATGGAGAGCGTGTGCTTGGATGAATCAATGAAGAATCTGTTAAAAATGAGTGAGGAGTGTTCAACTAGAATTCGATTACGAAAAAAACAAAGAGAAAGGAATAAAAAAATGGTGAAGTTAATGGGTAATCTTGTAAATGGGTCAAACAATGATGGCACAGTAAATGTTTCTGATGAAGATCTCAGTAAAGCATGTGATCAAGAACAGAACAGTTCAGTAGATGGGGGTCTTGATAATTCAATTGGAAAACAATCTCTGAAGAAAATTAGTGACCAGAATGAACCCAGATGTCTTTCAGATTCAAAGCATGACTTCACCCCAAAAAGGCTTCGAGTGGATAAAGATTATGATAATTTAAAAAGAATACGTCGCTTTCAGTCAACATGGAAAATAGAATATCCTTGGCTAGAATATTTTGGAGATGCTGATCTTCATAGCGGCTTCATGGTTTGCACTGTTTGTAGACTTTACCCGGAAATTGCTGATCAGTCTTCCAACTTCTTCTCTGGAACCAGTAGCTTTCGTAAAGGAGGAATTGAATCGCACAACGTTAGTGCAGCTCATCGTGCATGCGTTTGTCGCAAGGTTCTTGATTCAATGGATCAACAGCAACTTGAAACCACTGAATGTTGTGAAAGTTCACATACGATGGCAGATACTGTTTTTTCAGTGAAAGAGTATGAGCCAAAACCTTCTGATATCCAAAAGATGAAAGAATATTTTAGTCGTGGTGATAAAGAGGATTACAAGTATATTGAAGGTGATTATCAGGATGATTTGCCAGGTACATCCAACCAAAACAAATCTAATTACAATGGAACTGTAAGTTTGCTTTCAACGGACAAAAGATACTCGGACACGGAACTTAATAAACAAGTACCAATATTCCAAGTTGAATGGAAGACAGTTTTTCCATGGGTGAGATATATAGGTTCCAATGATTGCTCAAGTGGTGAGATGTACTGCAAACTATGCAGAATGCATCCACAGGTTGCTGACACAAATTCTCAATTATTTAATGGCACCAGTACTTTTTATAAGCATTTACTTGAGGAGCATATGGATAGTAGATCTCATAATCTCTGTGTTGCTAGGCAACTTCATGACGAATCATTAGCAGACTCCACTTTTCATGTACCGCCATCAAAGAATCAGACTTCTTCAGGTCCTCAAGCTAAAATTAGTTGTAAACCGTATACACCTATGTTTCGCCGATATACAGAAAAACGTAGGCATTCTCCAGCCAATCAGCAAAGCAATACAATTAATGAAAGCTTGTATACAAAAGATTTGAACAGTGCAGAAATTCGGTGGCGATACGAGAAAGCCCCAAAAGTATTAGATGCCTTTGATCCTCTATGGAAGGATGAATTTGTTTGGTTGGATTATGAAGGTGCTCCTGATTTGGTCAATGGTGTCATGGTCTGCAAGCTGTGTCAGTGTTATCCTGACGATTCCCCAATGTCAGAGTTTCTACACGGTACAAAACACTTTAGTCGTAAACACTTACTTGAACATAGCACTAGCACTGGTCACAGAGCAGCTGTCTGTTACAACTTTCTAGCCATGCATGCAAAAGAGAAGAAGAGTTCTTTTTTCAAAAGGGCAGCAGTAACAAGTGGTGATCAGATAAGAATCTCTCATGTATCAAAGGCACCAGGTTATAGGTATGTCTTATTCAGAGGTTCCAAGTTGGAAGAACCCATTTCCGGGAGATTCGTTTAATGACATTGGGGGCGCTATATATTATATGAAGTAAAAGTGTAGGTACCAAAACGAAGGGCCTCGCCCACCATGATTGGGGCTGAGGTCAGGTGATGACATTTTTTTAGAATAGGCACCTTTAGAAGCCCGGAAATGGCACTGCCAGATTGCAAAATATAATCGGCAACCAAAGTTTAGCCTAAATAAAATGATTTGTTTTTTACAGAATTTGCACGAGACAACTGAATTTCTGGGAGATTTTTGCTTGCTTGCGGGGGTACGGGAGATCATACTGAATTCCGGGAGACTCCCGGGAGTTCCAGGAGCCTTGGGACCCCTGCTAATTGCTACACTTTATAAAATAGTAGCAAGGCAATGTTCTTAAAAGTGTTGTTGTGTTCAAGTTGTTTTGAGTATAGATGTTTATATTATTCTACCATTATGGAAGCGTGTGGTGCAGCCTGAAAGGCGTTGGGCATTCATTTGGAAGGTCGGTGGTTCAAGACCAGTGCTTGTGTCACTGCTTGTACCCCAGGGGTAAAAATGGGTACCAGGTAAGAGGTGAATGATTCAGAATGAAATTGGTAGTGCTGATTGCACGCATGATTAAGAATACTCCCTAGGAAGCAGTGTAGTTTTCATGTTGTGTTGATTGATTCTGTATCCAATGACCAGTAAAAAGGTGTCTTGAGCAGTTTTCTGGATATTGCACTATATAAATCCTATTGATTTTTAAAATATAGATAAAGACTGGATATCCATCTTTATTGATTCATAATATTTTGTGAATACCATATCCTGAAAATTTTCCTGACAAATAGTAATACCCTACTTTAAGGTGGTAATTGAGCCTGATCTATACTTAGGCATCAAGGTCATTCTGGTCAGTCTGTCCTGAAAGCCATGTCACTTAAGCTTGGTCCTAATAACAGGCCTGCTATTGTTTAGGTACAATGTAGTTTTTAAGGGTATGTTCACACACACACAGCATAAGGCTGGTGTAACATACGCCCTTGTGTGTGAACTAGGCAGTGGCATTAATCAACGCCACTCACAACACCACTGTGGCGTTATTAACACCATGAGAGCAGCTAGCTCAGTCGGTTAAACTGATGGTAGCCACTGTGTGTGTGTGTGCTGAACCGTGGAGATCTTTAGGTCCTCGGTTCAATTCCTATCACTACTCTCCTTGTGGAGGGCTGAAATGCAAGTCTCAAAGAGCCCACCATCTTTCGGATGAGACTTTTAAGCCGTTGTTCCTGTTTACAAAATGGCCCATTTGTATGTTAAAAAATGCAGTACACTCTTCGGAAAGAGTAGGGGATTGTCTCCCGATGTACTACCCATTTCACCACCAGAAGGACACCACTATAAATCCAATCAACCTGCAGATCCCAGATTAGTTAATGCCTTTGATCTAACGCCAGTGATACTTGAATGATTTTGACCTCAGGTCAAGAGATAGACAAATCACAATTAGTTTTGCAATAAACAAGCAAGCTACTCCGAAAGGAAAGTGCCTGTCCAGTCAGTTTCGTTCACGATGTTCTTTGAGGGTATTTATGTAGGCCTATATTGTCATATTGTTTGGAAAAGTCTATTTTAATGGCTAAAACTAGAGTAAGCTGGAAGGCTCATGAAGTCAGGATCGAATTGAGGTCAGAAATTGGAAATCCAGCGGTGACAATAGTAAAGTTGTCTATGGCGAATTGATTTTATATATTTGACCAAAACCAAACAAACAAGCACAGTTTCTGTGTCTATACATTTACACCTCATGAGCTATGAGGTGTAAACGGGATGTGAGAGCCTCTTTCGGTAAATGGGATCCCGTGAAAATGGCAAAAAAAAAGACAGTAAAACGTCAGGCAACATCATCAAAAGCATGTACAACAAACAATACTGTAGCAACTGCGTCTGTTTTATAGTCTTCCCATTTACCCAAAGAGGCTCTCACATCCCGTTTTTAAGGCCAGCATTAACATAGTGAATGCCGTTCGTTTGAATAATTTGGAATTTTGATCCATGGATTAGCTCTAAGGTTTATCAGAGAAAAACCAGATCAAGTCAACAAATATTTTATACTGTATAAAGCAAAATGAACATGATAGCAATCATTATTTTATACAATTAGGGTTTGTTAATGTGCATATTTGGTTTTTTTTAGTTTAGTTCAATAAGATACAATTATATTATTATAGATAGATTATCGGATAGTGCCAATACCGAAGGTAAATCCCCTACGCTGTATCGAAACAGATTTACGTCCTATCTCTTTAATCTCAGTGGCATCCAAGGTAGTTGAGAGCTTAATTGTGGCAAAGACAAGCCAAACCAGTCACTCATCGCAAAAATCGATTTTGAGTTATTAATACAGTGTTAAAGAGTAAGATAAGAGCTATAAAATGCTTAAAAAAATCATTGAAATCCGACATTTCCTTATGAAGTTACAAGCATTTAAACATACAGCTGTTTAAAGAACAATATATGAGAAACCAGCCTTCAAAGTTCATGATTTTGGGCATTTCTCATGCAGAAACTATCATCAAATCCTTAAAAAGTGTTCTTTTGACACTGAAGATGTGGAAAATAACAGCATATCATGATGTATAGATATATAAAGGTTAGATAGTGCAATAAAATAGATTTTTTAAAATTTGACATTCCAGCATATTTTGGCAATTTTCTCTGAAACACGATTTGGGACGAGTGACTGGTTTGTCTTGTCTTTGCCACAATAGTGGTTTCTTGTGGGACCAAATGAAGGACAGGTTAGCGAACAACCAATTTGGGAGTACTAAGGGCATCTCCACAACTGATGCTCTTTATCTCATTACACTTGGCATGTGGCTATTGATAAAGGGGAAGAAGTTTGTGCTCTTCTATTGGATTTTAGTAATGCATATGATATGATTGATCACCAATTGTTAATTAGGAAGTTGAATAATATGAACATTAAACCGAGCCCTTGTGACATGGACTCAAGCGTACCTTACAGGCAGGAAACACAGGGTGAAACTAAAAGATACTTTCTCAGGGGTCATGGGTAGGACCAATCCTATTTGTTGCTTTAATAAATGATCTCCAAACAGATCTACCAATTATGAAGTTGGATGATACCACCTTTTACCAGTCTCTAAATAAAAACACAGTTTGCAAAGTTCAAGATAACATGAATTCTATATCAAAATGGTGTGAAGATAATGGCATGAAACTGAAGGAGGAAATATTGGTTGAGCTGCGTATCACATGTAAAAGGGCCCAACTGAATTTGACCCAATCACTGTAAATGGGTCAGAAATCTCATGTGTTGACCATGCTAAATTACTTGCCGTCAACCTTTTCCATAACTTATCATGGCAAGCACATATTGATTCTGTTAAGCGCTTTGCACCAAAGCTGTATTTTCTAAAGCAGCTCGAACGATCTGGACTATAGATGAAACAGAGCTTCTTCGGTATTCCAGGCAGTGATAAGACATGTCCTTGAGTATACCTGTGTTGTTTGGTCCACAAGTCTATCTAAAGTTTTTATTGTGTATTAAATATTGTTAATTGTTAATGTTACGATAGACGGCAAGCATTGTAATGCAAACCTACTTTTGCGCATGTTGGTAATTTTGTCGCCCATTAGTCACTCTTTGAAAATACCTTTTTATTGTTGACATTATCTGCGCTTCATTGGAAGTACATGTCATTGACAGCAAGGGAAACGTAGCCAAGGGTACTACATAAGTGCCAGATTTAATACCGTATTTCTAATCATAGATGTCATACAGTATATTAAAAACCCTCTTTTAGGACACTTCTTCTAATCACAGGACTTGTTCTACCCATAAATATGGTACAGTAGTAAAGGACTAAAAAATCCTGATGTTTTATTTGGCCAGTAACAAGTAACAAGTGTTGGTTGATTTTTGATTGATAGATAAATTCAGTTTGCACATTTATTTACATACATTTCAAATTTATCACATGACAGGCGAATGATTAAAAGAGCTGTAACTATGGAGGAATTCAGTGTAATGCGTGAAATGGCGAGGAGTGCCATTGATGATGCAGCAGAAGACTTGAACACCATTAGTCAGGAGATCTGGTCAAACCCTGAACTAGCATTTCAAGAACACCATGCTCATAAGATCCTAACTGACTTTCTGGAGAAGCAAGGCTTTGAGGTCGAAAGGAACTACATCCTTGGCACAGCCTTCAGAGCAACATGGGGCACGAACGGTGGCATAACTATCGGAATCTTGTGCGAGTACGATGCCCTACCAGGAATTGGACATGCCTGCGGACATAATCTGATTGCTGAGTGCGGTGTAGCAGCTGCATTGGGACTTAAAGCGGCTCTTGAGTTGAATTTGGTCAAGGATCTCAATGCCAAGGTAGTACTATACATTTTCTGTGATTACCTTTACTTAATTTATTATATTTAATTGTATCATGATAACAAAGAACATGAAGTACTACAGTAATTACATATTTTTAATTTAAGCTTTAATTCTAATTTCTGATTGATAATATAAATGATATAATCTCCATCAAGTACAGTACACTACGATGCAGGCCAAGTAAGAAGATAGTTTTTGTTGGTATAATTATATATATTCAATTCAATTCACAGTCACATGTGAAACATAATGTACAGAATTACAACAGAACATTAGAAGCAGAGTTTGTTTATAAATTAATGTGTTCTTTTTTAAATTATTCAAGTTGAATCAAGTCAGTACAGAATAGATCTCGGTGAATAAAAACAGTCAATTCTTAGTCAAACTCAGTACTAAATTCCAACAGTATTCTAGACCTTAATGGGTGGGATATAATATACAAATACTGTATTAACTGCTCATGAGGGTAACAGTGAAATCTATTGCTCCAAAATGATGTGGAGATCGTAGTCTACTATCGTCCTGAGGGCCGAAGGCTTGAAGGAAGATAGTAGGCTATTCTCCACATCTTCGAGGGGCTCCAATTTCACCGTCCTCTTTATCTAGATCGGTCAGTAAATGTTTGTTTTATATATACTAACTCATACATGGATTCTACGAGGCCTAAAATAATGTAATCAAAAGAGTACCGACATTATAAGTGGGGCCTGAGATTACATCACAATTAAAGTAAAAAATTACTATCATTTAACAAGCTAGTATTAGTATTACAGTACTTATTTTCCCAAGGAATTTATTAATTATCATTAAATCTACATCATACTACATCATAGGAATGGTGGTTGAAGTTATTCCCCGCTTTTTAACCAATCTTCAGATTCCTGGAATCTATGTATGTGGTATATAATATAAAATCCTTAGCATTCCTTCAGGGTTAGCCTATTGGTGGTATAAATAGTAAAGAAATAGGATCACTCTCTAGAGACACACTCTTTACCTACTTTCAACCTGGCACAAGTTAACTCCACATTAACCTCCAATTCATAAATTTTACTGTTGTGCAGAAGGGTGTTTGGTTTCTTAGTTCCATATGTTTGTTGTAGCTGTGTCTAACCTTTGCAAGCCATGATTCACTGCTCAAGATATGCACCATAAGGAATTCAGTGGTAGTACTGTAGTTTAGGGTAAATTGTAGGGTATACTATGGAGGTGCTTACTAGGGATAAATCCCAACAGAGTAGACGTACAGCTCCCGCTGAGGTCATGAACCCTAGATACTGCAGTATAGTACTAAAAATATAAATGCCCACTGACCAACCCTGTTTTTTACATGTCACTGTTCATGGGCAACATAATGTTTTTGTCTCTGCATGCCAAAGCATTTTAATTGATTTGACATATGGATTTTTTTTTACATATGGATTTGTTATATTTGGCGTGTGGTACAGCCTATTAATTTGTAGCTACTGTAATCTTTCAATATATACTCAATACTGTACATCAGCCTAGGCATGTTTTGGAAAATATTGAGGTATAAGAGGAATGAAAAATAATATTCTTCTTAACGTGTTCCGTCTTGCAACATTACGCTTTCCACAATTTGTGTCCATTTGTTTCTTTTCAAAGCAGAATGATTTGGTGTTAACATGTCCTTCCAAGTCATTTTAATTTGGCTCATCCAGTTATTTTTGGGTCTTCCTACTGGTTGTTTTACTTTCCGTTGTAGCTTTTCCATTGTTTTTGGACTGGTGTTTCATTCAGGTGCGTAACAATGGTCTTGTGTAAGGGGGGTGCAAAGGTAAAAATTAAAAATTTTCCCGGTTAGTAATTTATCATACCCACCAAACCCCCCCACCCCCACATATAGAAAACAATACGACATAGGGCTTATCTTATTTATAATATAGGCCACACGTGTGTTTGAAACTAAATATAAGCATTTTCATCATGGTTTTATTTATTACAAACATATTCTTTCACCATCAATGCACATTGAGGCCCTTCTTTTAGGTAAAACGATCGTCTTAAGCCAGTTTTCCACTAGGCGAATTTATTCGAGCAAATCGAAGGCATCGGTTCGGTTCCTGAGCTCTGATTGGCTGAGCATATTTTTTCGCTTCGCAAAAAGTAGAAACTGTTCGAAGTGAGTGCGCATGTGCATGAACGACGCCTTCGATTCGCGTGAATAAATTCGCCTAGTGGAAAACCGGCTTTAAATGTTTTTTCTATTTGAGTTGGGACTATGTGTTCAATTAACTTAGAAGGCAAACGAGGACAAGCACAAGTTCTCACCCTCAAAAATGCACGCAAAGCGCACAACATTTTTGAGTTTAGGGAATTATGTTATATATGGCCACACACGTTTTTTTGAAACTGAATATAAGCATTTTCATTATGGCTTTATTTATTACAAACATATTCTTTCACCATCATTGCACAATTGAGGCCCTTCTTTCATTTAGGTAAAACGAGCTATCTTAAATTTTCTTTCTTGAGTTGGGGACTATTTTGTGTTTAAATAACTTAGAAGGCTAGCCCTAAAAACCCTAAAAAAATTTTGTGTTTTTAATTCTAATTTCGTCGGAATTGATCAAAACTCCCTAAAATGTGCAATTTTTAGAGGAAAATTGGCCCACTTTTACAAGAAATGTGCGCAAAGCGTGCAAAATTTTAGTCTTTTAGGCACTTTCAGGGGGTGAAAAGGGCATCTTCAAGGGGTAGGGAAAGATTTTCCACAGATGGATGTTTTCCCCCTTGTCCCCCGGTGGTTACGACACTGCGGAGAATATCTGGCAGCTTAGATCAAAGAAGCTATGGACACTTTTTGAAGTGGAGAAGGGGTTGCAGGGTGTTGTGAGTCTGGTCATTATGATATCTTCCTTTTTATTCTTGTCTTTTTTTTTTTCTCTTCTCTTTTTCTTTTCCTTTCCTTTTCTTTCCCCTTCTTTCTCTTTCCCTCCCTCTCCCCTCTTTCTTTTCTCTTATTACCCAGCCCGTTACGAGGGCTTGGTCAGCCCGGTCAAAACTGTCAGGGGGGAACAGTCTGTTACATTTTGTTTTCTCTAGTCAGTTGTGTTTCAACCTACAATTTATATGAGGTTGTTTGGTATATGGTGTTTGACCAACAGTACAGCGATCCTTGCCCTCAAGGAGAATAGTATAGTAACCACCATTTCCTCTGACTCATAACAACCTCGTTACAGTAACCGCCTAGATTATTTAATAACCGATTACTCCACAGAATACGCATTTTCAGTCTAAAATATGATAAAAGTCTACAGTTACAATTTACAATGCACTGTACAATAGTTTTTAAAAATTAAGATTTCTCATTTCATTCCGATCTCACGGAAATGCTTTCTTCCATCTTGTGATCCCATCATGACCAAAGGCCTAAGAGTGCACTATTACTCGCCTTTATTTATTTGTCAATGATAATATTTCAGATAGTGTATTTAAATGGTTTAACCCCTAATTTTTCTTAAATAATTATTTCAGTTCAATTTCATTTTTGTTCAAAAACCATCAAGGGCCAATATCCGTTATATTCACAAATACACCATGATAATTTTTTTTTAAATAAAACCCCCCCAAAAAAACCAAATAAAACATTTTATATACAGTATCAACATGTAAATAGATTTTCAACAATTGAAAAACCTGTCAAAAAAATTAATGCAAACATTTTATTTATCTTCTTCCCATTCAGATTGTTGTACTAGGAACGCCAGCAGAAGAAGGAGGCGGAGGAAAGTGTGCAATGATAGAGAAGGGTGCCTTTGATGGATTGGACGTGGCGTTGATGGCACATCCATATGCCTACAACGTCTCACGACCACAGGCTCTGTCAATGTTGGAGTAAGATAATCAAGCTTCAATATATATATCCATTATTGTGTGTTGTTAATTTTGTTACCATTATTTGTATTGTTATTAATACCGTTTATTCTCATTTCTAAGGCTATCTGCATATAAGACGACCCCAAGTTTGTGAAGATTATTTTACACTTTTTTATATCTGATAAAAAAGTTGTCCCGCGCCTCCCGTTTCACAGTCGAAATTCCTCCTTTCGATACGACCACTGGGACCAAGTCAGCATTTAGCCTACAATTTGCCATACAAGTCCACGGTTTATGCTTCGTAAAGTTCATGGATTTCATTTTATCAGCATTTAAAAAGCATTAATTCAAATTTAACTGACAAATTAAACAACACTACAGTGTTAAGTCACGATACCATGTGATACTATACTCTGTTGCTATCGGCGACAGAAAATGCGTTCAACAGGACGCCATTTTCTCCACTGACAAATCATTGATCCCAATTTCTAAGATAATTATTAAGGTGTTGTATCTTAGTTTTTCGTTATTTTAATTGATGATTAAATGTGTGTTCGATAACTAATATAAAGCAAGCTTTTGTGTTTTTAGTACATTTTGAGGGTAAATTATTAGGTTTTAAAATGCCTATTCCAGAAAGCCTATTCTAACCCATTAAGATTATGAAGTCATTCAGGCCTAATGAACACTGAGTGCAATTAGTTTTTCACTATAGTCTGCTATGGTGCATTTATTGTCCATCGCTACACAATTATTGCCTATAGCCAAAGCATTGCATTATTCATTTCCAATAAGCAGAAATTGCATTTGTCTCTCAGTGCCTCTATGCATTCAATGAGGTATAATTACAACCATGGTAATCATAGTACTGAAGCTCTGTCCAGACTTTTCTTGACAAAAAACATATGTATGCCTGTATATAGTCATGATGTTATATATGAGGCTTGCTATCCCAAGAGCAGAATCAGTGACCAAAGAAATTAAAATTGACTTTTTAATATATTCTTATTCTCCACAAAGTATAATCTTTAAAATGAGAGGTGATTTACTGGAATCAACTTACTATTGCCAAAGTTATGAGTAATATAGTATTATGGCTTCTCTGTACTGAACTCTACAATACTGCCACAGTCTAATTACAGTGCACCCTCTGATTCGAGACCCCTCTAATTCATTGCCACTTTTTCAAAGAACTAAATAGCAATCTTCAATCTAACACAAAGCTAATCCTCTAATTGAAGACTGAACCCTGAGACCACCCCAAAACTTCAGATCCCAATGTGGTCTCGAATTGGAGGGCGAACTGTACTCAGTTTAACATTTATCGACAGACACCGGTTTTTGGATGGCAAACCTGATATGGTCATAATGTGATGTCATCATGACAATATGTAGGCATGTCATGTTTTTGTCAAACAACATTTCATAATCTGGACAGGGTAATCAATCATAATTATTAATATTATCATTAAGTTCTGCACAATATGTTTATCTGACATTCTGTTTTAAAATTTCAGATTAAATATTGTTTACCATGGAAAATCAGCACACGCAGCTGCTGCACCATGGGAAGGGGTCAATGCGTTAGATGCTGCTGTATCTTGCTACACTAGCATGTCAAACCTCCGACAACAGATCAAACCAGATTGGCGCCTCCATGGTCAGTACCTTTACAGAAAAACATGAGTTTGAATCTTGATGTGAAAAATACATTTCTCTATGAAAATTTGCTCATTTCAAAGAACCACATCATTCGATCTTCAATTCAATTCTAAGTTTACTTTCACTTCCATAATATTGATGAGCAGCAACAACAACAAACAACAATCCATATATTGTCAAAATAAAAATCGAAATTTTTCAAAATTTACAAGTGATTTCTGTTATATTCAAACATTTGTGGAAACTCACTATTTTATCTTGCCATTGCATCTTAGGACATTGATTTTTTTTTTTTTTTCAACTCAATATTTCTTTTCTAACCTTTTGCGCAGCCATTTATTTTATGTTTTTTTTTTTATCGTTTTGGAATAAAGTACAAAAATGCAAACAGAGCTGTCATCCAGCTCAGTAATACTATTAGGAAATGCTAATAATTTAACACAAAAATACATCCATAACTAGGTTAGCAGCAACAGTCAGAAAACCATTATTAATAAACATTTCAAAAGAACTATAAAATGAAAATTAGAAAGTATAAATATTGTTTAATAAAGAATAAATAATTAATAAATATATGAAATGAAATGTTCCATCTATTTTAGGTATTATCACAAATGGAGGTCTTAAGCCAAATATTATCCCAGATAAGGCAGAGCTGCTGTACTATTTGAGGGCACCAGATGAGGAGAACCTAGCCGTGTTGAAGGAGAAGGCCATAGCCTGTGCAGAGGGAGCAGCTAAGGCCTCTGGTTGCGAGGTAATTGATCTATTTTAGTTGAAAACATCTGTTGTATATGAATTTTATCCTAGATACATACATAATTTTAAACCAATAAACACCATCAGCAATAAAGTCATGTGACCTTTGCTGGGTGCTACAGTAGATTGTGGATAAACACGCGAACAATATAGTATTGGTAGGAATATATAGTGTTGGTTGTTAGGAATGCCAGTTAACTATTTTAATATGTTAATGCTTTAAAACATACTCATTGACAGATCCAGAGAGGGGATTCCGTAAAAGGCAGCTGCAACAAAGTCTTTTAACTTGGAGGTTAAAATGGGTAGCGAACACCTCCCAAACCAACCCTATTCCCTCAAAACATATGTGGCAAAGACAAGCCAAACCAGTCACTCATCGCAAATCGTATTTCAAAGAAAATGGCCAAAAACATGCTGGAATGTCAAATTTAAAAAAATCTATTTTATTGCACTAAACTAACTTTTATATATCTATACATCATACTATGCTGTTATTTTCCCCATTTTCAATGTTATAACAATACTTTTTAACGATTTGAAGATAGTTTCTGCATGAGAAATGCCTGAAATCATAAACTTTGAAGGCTGATTTCTCATATATTGTTCTTTAAACAGCTGTATGTTTAAACGCTTGTAACTTCATAAGGAAATGTCCGATTTAAATTATTTTTTTATCATTTTATAGCTATTATTTTACTCTCTAACAAACACTGTATTAATAACTCAAAATCGATTTTTGCGATGAGTGACTGGTTTGGCTTGTCTTTGCCACATATGTTCTAGGCTAGCACTTTGTTCCCCCAGCAGAAACAGTCCTGGATCTCCCACTGATACTGCCACAGAATTTTGAAGCTCCTTATCAAATTCTCTTTATGAAGATGACAGTGGTGATAGTTCAGGTGGTGGCCATATTGGTTATGCTCAGTAGCATATCTTATTGGGAGAGCGAGAGCATAATCTTATTCCCTTAAAAATAAAAAAAACCCCCGTCTCCCCCAGGCGACCCCTACTTGAAATTCTATGAGCAAAGTATTTACACATAATAGTTAAAATTCATCTCATATCATATCTCATATTTCTTTTGGTATCGCAAGTGAAACATCAAAGTTGGAAAGTAAAAATTGATATTTGATATAAAAAATGTTTCCTTAACTTTAACAAAAAATATATACCAAAATAAATAACAACATATAACAAAACTTGTTTCCCATAGGTTACCTTATTGTTCAAATCTGTTGCAATTTCAATGAACAATAACTTGCACCTTAGGTACCTCTATGACAAGCACCTACAGGTTGTAACAGAGGGGATTACAGACACCACCCTCTTTGAGAAGTACGTAGAGATTGTACGAGACAGGAAAATAGGTTCCAAACTCGGCGCTTACAGTGACGCGTCCAGCGAATCGGCTGTTTGTGAATCGATTGGCCATGTTGAACTGTCTAGGAATGTTATTAGTTTAATCGTTACATTTACGGTTGATGATGATGCAGTATATGGCACACCAGAATTTGCCGAAGCCTGTGGTATGACTTCCGCTTTCTGTAAAGTTCCTTGGTGGGCGTTTGGGAACACAAAATCATGGTTGATAATGTTTTATGTGTCTTGTCAGAAGACACTGGTTGTAACTTTAACATTTTACTTGAGGGTTCTATTTTTTCTACAGGAACTATCCTATTAAACATGCTTGCACATTTTGAGTATTTAATATTACATAACAGGGTTCTGTATTTTTTCTCTGCGGATGTTGCATGGTTATATAAGCGCCAAATATATGTTAACATTCTCAAGAGGGTGCTTTGTCTTCTCTTCATTTGTCGTAGGTCGAAATAAAACAACCGTTACATTATAAAAACCTTGTTACTAACTCAGTCTTGATATCACTGTATGAGAGGCATGCTGAGAGTCTCGGAGTTGACTTTTCTGGATCCGATTTTGCTCATACAAAACCTATCGGGTCAACTGACATGGGCAATGTGACCTACGTAGTACCCGGGATTCATCCTAAATTTGATATTGTCACCGACGCCCCAAATCACTCAACTAAGTTCACTGAATCTTCAGGTATGCATTTAAAGGTATACAGCCACCAAAAAATACAAACCTCAAATATGAAAATATAATTATGAATTGCTCTTTTAAAAATCATATAAATTATCAAACTTTCATCAAAAGTCAAACGTTTAGCTATCAAAACCATGTAAATCATGCTATGTAAAGAATATAGGAATAATATTTTTGAAATGCTTGCAAATTAGTTTTAAAAATTTTATTAGTTGAAAATTTGCAAATTAAGCAATTCATTTTTTTTATATACATATTTTCAAGTTTATATTTGATAAGGGTGGCATTATATCATTAATCCAAATGGAAAATTTATATAGTGATAGTTGGTTATAATGTGTTGTTGATCTCATTGAGTTGATAGTACCAGAGTACAACCTAAGAAAGGGCTCATTGAGTAGTGTTAAACACAACAAGACGTAACTGTAAACAGCATGAGCCATTAATGTCTAGAAACTTACATCAGGCATAATTATAACTGGCATAATTAATGTGCTTCAGTACAAGGGGTTGGTGCAACATTTGTCTCTCGAACTCTTTACCTTGAGGTCAGGGGTTAGGCAAGGCACTTTATCTACATAGGTCTCTCTCTACCCAGGAGAATAAATGACTACTGGCTTATGCTGGGAAGCTAAAATAGACTGCTGTGCGTGAGGACTGGCGAACCCCCACAGCCTTGGACAGTCTGGCCCAAACGCCAAGGGGCGAGAGACAGGCTTTCTGGTTTGTGAGCCCACACTGGAAAAAGCCAATTTGGGGAACACTACTTTTAATAAAACAAAAAAAAGTATCTTGACAGTCTGAGAGTACCATTACTGGGTGGTGCCCATTGCTGAAATTGGCTCGCCTCAGCCCCAGCCAATGTGGGTCTGAGGTGGGTGTGAACCCTTGTCAGGGACATTTGGCTTTTCATTGACTAATCACCAGGGCCACTTCTGTTTTAAACAGCCATTTTGTAACAAGTTCCCAAGTTTTACTTTTTGAGGAGCATTTAGTATTCAAAATAACTCTAATATATTATAGTATAATACGTATAAATATATGTTGCATGTTGGTTGGAAGTGAATAAAGAGTGCGAATGTGCATAATTTATTGTGGTCAACAGATGTTTCCTGAATCATATTCTAATCATTGCATGTTGCATAAAAACCACAACCTGTGCAATTTGCAAAATTTGTTCAGCATGTTATTATTTTACATAACATTGAACACATGGCTATTTTACAATTTACTAATCAATAATAATAGCAGTATAAAATATTCTTGAATAAATGATAATATGCATAATATTATTTATTTATTTCATATAAAATAGTACAGTCAGGGGCTGAAATTATTTATGTCACAATCTAATCCAAGCTTATAAGGCATATCAAATCAAGATAAAAGCTTGACTTAGTTACTAATGTAAATTTTTTGTCTATAATATATTATGCATTTACTAATTTGTTCTAATATCTACTTGTTCACAGGGGCCCCAGAAGCCCAGGGTCCTACTCTGATCCAGGCAAAGGCACTTGCATTGACTGCCCTGGATCTAGTACATCCAGGCAATGAAGGATTGATTCTTAGTATTCGTAAAGAATTCCAAGAGATAGAGAGGCAAGAAGAAGTCAATGAAGTGGTAGCGGAAGTGGTGGAGGAGACCCAGGAGGAGAGCAATGAAATAACGTCTTAAGGAGAAAAACTTGAAAAAAAAAATACAAAACAAAATAGAGAATTTTTTCAATTAAAATATTAAACTGCCAACATAGAAAATAAACGAAATAATTCTATACATAATTGTATGTATTGTTTTAACAAGGGCTGTGAATGATCAGTTTCTTCCAAAACTTGATTAGCCACTCACATTAACGATTGTGGAATAAATGAATAAAATAAATAATAAATAATACTCATTAAATTTACATTTAAATAATGTATGGAATTTCAAAATATTAATCAAAATTATTTTTTGGTCATAGATTGACTATTTTTATCATATATCTTATAATATATTTTTCTTATTTTTTTGGAATAATATTATGGTGCTGATAAGTTTTGGATCAATATATTTAATTAATGTAAAATCATTTAAATAATATTTTCACAAAATGTTTAAATTCATGGTGTTAATTGCCTCAGAAAGAGACAATTTCATTTTTGTTTCATGTTTTTTTCATTTTTTTCATGTAATTTGTCAGTCCTACTGAATTCATTTACATTTACATTGTTGGTCATGTTTTCCAAACGGAATTGTCCTTTTCCTATAGGAATTATTAAATGCCACACTCACTGGATGCTCCTGGTTTGTTTGCCAGGGGGTTTTGTAAAAGATGTACGGGTATATATTAAGATAAACGGCTAAGATATAGATTGATAGTGAGTAATACTATGGTTTTGAGTCTACTGGATTTTAATTTGAATGCGAAGCTTTCACTGATAAGTTAATAGGAAGGATATATAATTATTTCAGCCATGCTTCTTTCATATTGTATTTTAATGCATAAGGAATGTAACATGTTTATGTTATTCCATGTCCAGGCATTAACTATGTGCTTTACTAGGCTGCAAGGCCTAGGGTGAGATATGCATGTTTCCAGTGTGGCCGTGGAGAATGTGGATATGCTACAAAATTGGGTAAAGAGTATGGCTTGGCAAAATCAAAGAACCCAACATGTCATGGATATATTTTAATTTGAGCAAGGAATTGATGCAATATAAACTTAATAGGATATGTATATTATTAATGTTTTGCACTTTAAATAGTATAAATATTATATGGCAGGTTAACAAGGTAAATGGAATTTTAAGAAATAGGAAAAAAGTATGATGAAAAGTGTATTCCCAGAGAACGCAAGTCCATGGATATTGTTCTATTCAATGGTCCACAGATTAATATCAAATCTTTCAATGGAATATGTTTATACAGTTTGCATGAAGAAGTCAGATTTTTTATTAAAGCATGATTCATCACATCGATTATTATGAAAACAGCAGTTCCAATAAAGTGGTATATACAAGAATTTTATAATTGTGTCTGAACATATATACCGTATTTCTTTCTTCTTGTTATTATCAAAATTATTTATTAATAGGTACAGTACCTTGTTTTGCAATGTTTTCAGCCCACGACCCTGAGGTTCAAGATAGCTTTTATTGTCCATTAAAAATAACAGAATCATTTGATAACAAACAGAAGTTCAAAGGGTGCATTCAAAGCCCAATTTTAAAATCGCTGAACATATAAATTACGTAAAAGCTTATAAATAGAAATATATAAATATATATATATATATATATATATATATATATAAATGCTCATAATAACAACATTCTTCTGAATCTAAGACACACAATTTGGATTCGTCTTGAATGTTACTCAAGTTTAAGTGATTGTGCGACTCATTAAACTTCTCTTCTATTCAAACATTGGGTCGTGGCCCATATGTTGCAGAAAAAATTACTTGCAGAATTTAGAGTATATAAATCTGTCCAATTTACGTTGATAAAACAGTAGTATGCCCACATATAGTCATTAAGTACTTATATATGGTCGTGATGAGTGATGTGACATTTTTTCAAATAAAATGTTATATTCGGGACAGCTTTTACACAGTGAAAGTGTTTGTTGAGAACACCAACATTGGTACCCGGGACATTAGTAATGTCTGTAATATAAAAATAATAAGTTTGTTGCTATTAAACTACAGTGACTATTTTGAATATTAAACAGGATAAATAACAAAAAATGTTTATTTCTCTCTAAAATACAAAATTGCACATTTTGTGACGGCGAAAAAAAAAGGTTCGTTCCAAAAGGCTTTATTGTAGGCTTACGAAATGGAAAAAACTGTACTGACAAGTGCACTAGCGGAATTAAAAAAGGAAAACTTATGGGCATTAGCATCTAGCAAATAAATTGAGAAAAATAAAAACGCTTTCATAATTCATGAAAATGTGCAACGTACAACATTTTATACAGAAACATTTAATTGAAAGCAGTTATTTTTACCTAATAATGGAGAACAATGTCATCAAAAATAAAAACCATTCTTCTGAAATCTTTCAAAACATAGAAAGCAAAAAACCAATTTTAAAATATTATTCTAAAATTGGTTTTTTGCTTTCAGTGTAGATAAGGAAGCTTCTGTTATACTTGGAACATTTTTAGTGATACCCAGGCAACAACAAAAGCAGTGATGGGTTCATAAAGAAAGGCGCTACATGATTTAAAATGATGCTCAAGACGTGAAATTTATGCTTTCAAAATGATGACTGTCTAGCACACCGTTCCGCAACCTTTTTAGCCCGAGACCCAAATCCATATATTTAATGCTCATCCGCGACCCATCGAACTCTGGCCAAATTATCTTGAAAAATCTCGGCCAAAATAATAAATATGATATTGTGGTCAGGTTTGCCTTCTTTTAGTCGGTTTTGAGTTCATTGTTTCCTCACATTACCATATTTAATAATTTTGTCTTAATTTAAAGAGTTGTCATTTAAAAGTAAAACATATGAATACCTAGTTATACACCAATTAGAAACTAATTCCTCCATGGTTATACCTTGTTATTTTGCTTCGATATTATAGATTCGAGGACGTCCATTTACCTTTTGACCACTTGCAAGAGATATCGGTGTTCACGCTGGAATCACGCACTTGATTATTTTGTAAGTGTTTAAAAACACCTTTTCACAGATAATTAAATGACACTGATAAGTATTAAAACTTTATTTGAAAAGGAATAGCAATATTTATCGGAACATAAAACGATTCTCACGCAGACAAAGAAAGTTATTCTGTACCATCGTTAGAAACAGAATAACCCTTTTGGGAATTAAAATCTAAAAATAAGTGTACATTGTACAATGGCGTGTGTCACACCTAAAATTATCATTAATTTAATACAGTAGGCCTACCTAGGCCCGTTTGTGGAATATTTTACTTTTCGAAATCGACAGAAAATTAATGCAGTCTGTTCCGATACTTGGACTTGAGATATGAACCATAATTCTCGCACATACGACGATCCGCATATTTAGACGATCCCCGATTTTGAGAAGTTTTTTAGAGGATTTTTGTATGTCAGGCATACTTCAGTACGGTAGTAAATTCGCGTACACGGAGAATCCACACCACCTCAGCCCCAACATGGTTGGGGCTTAGATGAGAAAAGTGACAGAATATGGACCTCAAGGTGCCCGGAAATTGCACTCTCACACTTTTAAAATCTTACTGATACTATATTTTTAATGATAATACAATTTAGGGGGGTGCGATGGCACCGTCTGCATCCACCCTTGACTCGAGAATATAAGGAACTCAGATTGAAATTCAGCCTCACACATCCACGTTGTCGTCGTGAACGGCATTATAAACTTTGTTGTAACCTGGCTTAAATCTTCATACTTTTTTTTTTCTACTTTTATCCAAAGCTTTACCTTACTCCTGTTCATATTATTCAGAACAGGAATGTATTATTCGCTCGGTAAATTCATCTGAGTTCGGTCCCGTGTTCAGTAATTCTTTTGTGTCGGCACTTTCGTTTGTTACCATCATTTTTTTGTTTATCTGAAGCGATTGCGCGACCCAGATGCAATAGTCCCCAGACCGCGTCCAGTGCTCCATCCCCAGACAACTGTCAAACAGCTTATCCCCACCCTGGGATGACCACAACTATGTGTAGAATACGCATACTGAATAGTGGTTGCTGATTAATAAAATCGAATCAAATTGATTTCACTTGCAACCAACATGGATAACATACACAATTCAATCAAAAAATGAAACAGACAAAACAAAGAAAGCAAGGGTTGCTGAGTGGGCATAAGCCCATATCAATAACTCCCCTAATATTATTAATACAATTGATAAAAGGTAAGCATAAGACGGCACAAAACAAACTAAGATAATTGATGTTAGTGTACCGTATTCTTTCTTTTTTTAGGTAGAATTAGAAGTATACGGCCACACTAAAAATCTTGTTTACAATGACGGTCTGTCAAACTTGTATGAAGACTGTGCCAAGAGTTTATGGAAGGATGCCGTAGCAGATACTCGGACATTTGGGTCAACTGATATGGGCAACGTTTCTCACGAACTGCCCAGCATACATCCTATGTTTGGAATTGGAACCCAAGCTCCAATCCACTCTGTCGAATTCGAAAAAGTAGCAGGTAAGTTAGTGATCATATAAATGGATTAATGAATATATAAATTAACAAATAATAGGCAGAAAAATTAGTTTTTATTTGATACACAATTAAGTGAATTAAAAAAAAATGTTTATAAAATTTGAAGTGAACTGATAAAGGCAATGAATGATGCTGGTGGTGGTGATGATGGCTGATTGTTGGTATGATAGGATCGTCAAACGCCATTTTCACTCGAGCTCCTGTGAATTCTGTTCCGGCGAGCTCTCAATATGGGAGCTTCAAAGTGCTGGAGAAAGGACTAGAGTAGCATTGACAATGGTTTCTCAGCATTTATTCAGCATTTTCTGTTACTGTTAGGATATTTTATGCTTTTATTCCATTTCTTTTGTTTATTTTGTGTAAAGCGCTTAAAAGCATTGTTTATTATTATTATTATTATTATTATTATTATTATTATTATTGACATATGATTATAAAATGATAGTAATGATTATGATGTTGTTGGTAATGATGGTAATATGACAGAAATTACTGTAGGTTGATGATAGCAAGTGATGGTATAGTAATGTGGTAGAAGTGGTTGGCGCATCGGTTGTGGTTTCGACTCCCAACCTCGAGGTCGGGGGTTCAAAACTCTCGCTGTGCAAGTCGCTTGTGTCCTTGGGCAAGGCACTTTGTCTACGGTTGTCTCTCTCCACCCAGGAGTAAAAGTGGGTACCTGGTAGGTTCAAACACAGCCTGTTTGCCTGTTGCAAATACAGTTGCAACATTATGGAATTCCCTTATGGGGCCTGAGTGTGTGTTCCATATGTGCTTGATCCAGTGATCCGGGGTAATAATGTTTAATAATGTATATAAGTGTACAATAATAATAATAATAATAATAATGAAGGTGGAGATGATAGCAACAACGAGGAGAATAATGTTGATGACGATGAGGATGATTCCCACATAATCACCTATGATGATGGTGGTGGTGGTGTTAATGATGATTTGCATTTTTAACAAAATTAGCATTAAATATAGAAATACAGTAGTACAAATTTAAGAGAAATTTCTATTGTCTTTAATGAAAAATATTGTGCCCTAAAATCCCGAATTTCTCTTTCTTGTCTATTAACTTAATTTCTTTTTCTCCCTATATACCAGGCTCAACAACAGCTCAGATTCCAACATTGAATCAAGCTAAAATAATTGCTTTGCTCGGCATACGCCTCTGTGAATTAAAGAAAGCTGGAGAATTACAGGCCATCCTAAAACAAGAATAGTAAAACTGAAAAACTGAATGATGATTTTATTACTGAAAGCTGCGTTCACATCGGATCCAAACCGAAAGTCGAGCCGCGCTTCTGAGGCGCTGAAACGCCAGCTTTACACACTGAACGCATTTTCTGATCAGTTCTTTATAATCTTTCCGATCCGAAAATTCGGATTGGTGTGAATGCAGCTTAATGCTGCGAGCATTACAACATGAAAAATAATATGTAATTCGTAAGATACAAATGAACATTGATATATGAGGACTACTGTGTGGAGCTAATTAACATGAACAGCAGTAGAGGGGTAGGGGATTGGACAGGCTTGGTCCCCCTGCCGTCCGACGCCACGACGAGGTCGTCGGATTAAAAAATAGTAATATGCCTATCCAAATAACTTTATTTTAATTGCCAATCCCCAATATGTCTAAAAGCACAAGTTCGACTACACGGTACTAGCCACAAAAACTTTCCCGTGAACCCTACAAAGGATTTTTTTTATTACGGGACCTGGACCGAGACTCTAGTCGGCCTACATACCAAACCTGACATGAGGTTTTGATCATGAAGATTATGTCAATGTTCTGATGCTATACAATAATTTGACATCATTATCTCTTCTGTCAGCGACAAAATTTCAGTGTACAGTATATAAATTAAATAGTATTTTATTAAAGAAATAATACCATCATACACTTGTGTTTTTTCCAAACAATTGTTGATTGTTTTCTCTTCCTACCATAATTCATCGGAACACGGTTCAGCCCCACACGTTATAGCTTTCTCCTTCCAAAAACATGCATGCATACTCATTCACTCCGCAACTTTAAAACACGATCTGGTGGTCCATTGAATCACACCAAGTTGCATTTCTTCTCCACTAAATATATTTTTTTGTAAAGCGTTAATCCAAAAATTTATCAATGTCAAGAGGAAAAATGCTAAAAATAGCAACAATTCTGTGAGTAACAATTTTTCTCTTGAATAAACCTGACTGTTTTGAATTTAAAGTGTTTGTATTGTTTTGCTTCACCATAGGCCTGATGGTAGTTTAAAACATATTTTTATATATAAACAAATATTTTTATAATTAGATTACTACTACAGAACATCATTAAAATTGGTCTATTACAATGTAAAAATAGCAAATATCCCACACCGGGGGCCCTTGGCCCCCAGCCTCATTGCTTGCTTCGCTCGCAACCTTACCACAATTCTCGTGGCTACGGTTAAGCTACATGACGGGTACTGAAAACACAGTTACGTTCCCAAATACTAGCGAAAAAAGTCTCTGATTCGGGTGGGAATTGAACCCACGACCTCCAGATAAATAGCCTGATGCCTTAACTGTGCTTGCGCTTAGTGACTAGTGATGAATCCGATCTCCAATTAGCAGTGGGTACTGCAATGCTATGATTATGTTATTAATGATAATAATTATAATTGTTATTCTTATTGATTATCATCATTATTATTATCAATATAATGAGAGTTAGCATGTGCAAATGATGTTGGTATAATCGGATAATATATAATAATACAGATTGATGTAATTATTTTTTAAATTATTTTATAATAAACAATCGTTTGATTTTGATGTTCATGAGTGTATTCATTTTTGTTTATATTTGTTATTTCTGTTTTGATGATCATATAATGACTATATATTAAAGAATGTATAAATTATTTTATAACCAATTGCAATAGTTGTTGAAAGTGGTGAATGTAATTGTGGGTGACAGTCATTCACCTTTATTTTCATGGGTCGCAAGTCGCACGATGGAGCACAGAGCAAGGATCTCCCGGAAAATTAAACCAATCTCTGCAAATTCATAATATATGCATGTTTTCTATTTTATTTTATTCATTTATTTATTTTTTTGTCTCACGGAATTAGTGCTTATGGATATCGCCAAGTGAAGTTTTTTAGCCGGAATGTAGTACCCAGCTATAGAACAGCTATCCATGCTCAGTGGCGTAACGCCTATCGGTATGCGCTCTCGTACGGCGGTCCGCAGGGCCACCGACCCTTAGGGGCTCCTTTGGTTCCCCTACACATGAGAGTCAAGTAGCGTCCTCGCTCTATAGCACCCTGATCCAAAAGAGCTTTGTTAATACATTACAGCATAATGTGTCTCTGATATCGACTGTATGGCCTACCGATATATCATATTAATTATTAAAAAAAATTGAGATAAAATGTTAAAATTTTAATTCTGAATGAGTGCCATTTCCGGGCATATAAAGGTGCCATAAATCATAATTTGCTTTGCGACTCCCCAGAGAACTTTGCGACGCCCATGAGGGGAGGGTTGTCTAAAGGATCTCCTAGTCATAAGGTCTAGAGTCCTCGCTCTATAGCACCCTGATCCAAAAGGGCTTTGTTAATACATAATAGCATAATGTGTCACTGATATCGACTGTAGAGCATATATCGTTAATCCATTGGGGGTGGGTTGCCCAGCCGGCCAGGACCCCCTACATTTGTAAACATTTTTTCTAATGGAGATAAAATACCGTATTTAAATGTCACTCTGAATGAGTGTCATTTCCAGGCATCTAGAGGTGCTATAATCATAATTAGCTTTGCGACTCCCAGTCCTATAGGTCCTTGATCAGACTATAGGTCCTTGATTAGGCCTTTGTGACGCCCGAGAGGGGAGGGGTGTCTAAGGGAGAAGAGCATAGCTCCCGTCGTTAGGAAGTCATTAATTTTGTCGAGGAACACTGCTTTGAAAAGTATTTTCAGCCCAACCATGGTGGGGCTGAGGTGGGTGTATTAATACCTATTCCCACCCCACCCCCCACGTCAGAAAATTTCTGGATCCGCCCCTGCTCCACCCCAACTGACAAGTTCAAATAGAGGAGACCAGTGTGATCTATGGAAAACCGCCCTGCTTGGGGCCACACCTAGAAAAACTTGGCAATTTTGGGCCATTTTAATCTCCGATCCTCTCCTCTTCCCCGTACAGTGTGGGTTTACTAGTTTTTTACGATCTTCTTTGTAGTTAAAGTAGAAGACGGAATTGGAGTTCTCATGGTCCAGCTTATTAATTGACAAAGCTGTCTCCATCTGATTTAATTATTTTTTTTCAGGAAACAAACAAGATACAATGTAGTCAAGGAAAGACATAAAAAAGAAATTTAATATGAGAAAAAAATTGATATTTGTTTACAATTTTTTAGAATTCAACGAAACAATACAAAAGATTGCCGAATCTACCCATAAAAGTCACTTTTAAATTGGTTCGAATGGGGTTCAAACAGTATATAATCATATCTTTTTTCCTCAAAAAGCAACAAGCAGTAAAAAAAATGAAATGAATAAATAATTTTAATCTAATACAGCTTTCTTCTCCAAGTTTAGCTCCATCAAAACAGTAGAACCCCTCCTTTGGGACCTGGCCCTATCAAGGGGGCACGTTTTTTTAGTTGCGAAGTGAGAGAAATATATCTTTTATCACTACAGTCAACCCCTATTCAGGGGACACTAATATAATTAAGGCTCTGGGGCAGATGCAGGATTTTGGTGGAAAATTTAGAATATGGACCTCAGGTGCCCAGAAATTCTCTTACCTTAAAAACCTTACCGGTAATTCATATCAACAATATAATACAATTATTTTACTTAATACTTTTAACTGTCAATTTCATCATTATATTAAATCATTTACACATCTTAAAGTTAAATGTCCAAGAAATGAAGGTGTGAGTTTTTGTGGTGCTTGAATCATCGTGGATATATTAATTGTGATTGAAGAGAAGGGGATGTGTAAGACAGAAGGTGTGTAGTTTTTGATAAAGGGAGTAAAAACCATGAAAAAGGGTGAATGCCGTTTCTGGACGAAACGGCAAAAAACCAAAAAGGCAATAAAACAAAACGGCAATGATAAGTACCAAAAAGGCAACAGACCAAAACGGCAATGTCTGTAATGATATGTCATAGACAATAATATACAGTAGGCTATTCTGACTTCCTTTATGTTCCTTTATTGGTATCTTGTTATCTACTTACTCTATGTATCATGCAATAGAGGGCTCACTCATAATCTTAAGTACCTTCATTACAATGTCAACTACCAAAACGGCAATTTATTATGTTATTTATTATTATTCTTATTTTATTTCCCGTTTTTGACTTTCATGACATAAATTGTTTAGCCTCATATTATCTGCATTTTAAGATTTTAATTATTTAAATGTTTACTGGTTTTATATTGTATATATTATATTGTGTTCCCCAATCTCTCCTACTATTGAATTTGAATGTTGTATTGTTGTTGTTGTTATTTTTATTATTATTATTATTATTAGGCCTATTATTATTATTATTATTATTAATAAATATAAATTAAAACTTTATATCTCTGGATAAAGCAGAAAACAGAAGAATTTACGTTTTAAGCTTTCGACTGTCACTGTAGTCTTGTTCACAATGACACACGATGAAAATTGCGTCATATGGATTGTGACGTCAGCGGTGAGGCTGGGTAGGCCTTGTCCTGGTCCCCCTCCTCCATTCCTGCAAGTGTTGTTCTATATGTTTGGAAGATTATATCTTCCACCATCTCCATTCAACGTTGGTCTGTTGGCCCTGATGTAGATTGCTTCCTTGACCTCTCTCTCAAACCATCTTAGTTCCACAGTTAAGATTTTAGCCTTATCAAATGTGACGCTGTGACCCGAAAACCCAGTGTAAATATGTTTTGAGACTTCCGACGAAGTAGAGCTCTTTCTTCGATGTTCTAGAAATTTTGTTTTATGTTTTATTTTTTTCTCTCTTTTTTGTGGGATCGTCCCACTTTTATTTCATCATAATGTCATAACTACGTACAGTAGATATATACATAACATTCTACATTTTAACAATTATTATAGGATATATTAAGTAAATAATAGTATGAAATATATACGGTATCTGTTATGTAATTAGTACACGTCTCTTTACTGTTCTTCATAATAAGTGTTCAGACATCGACTATTGTATTATAGGCCACGTAAAATAAAACAATTGGTTAGCATCCCCGCCCGACCGTCAGAAAAGCCCCCGACATGAATTTTTTTTTATTTTTTATTTTTACAAAACACTCAAAAACTCCATCTCCCGAAGGCAATTTATATAGGCCTAGGCTTGTTTACCATCCGTCCGAACGCCAGCCGACTGGGCTTATCCCT